>NW_004524691.1:6187559-6214724 GCF_000260255.1 Octodon degus | reverse complement strand
TCTTTCTTTCCTTGTATTTAGTACAGGGTTTCACCATACAGCTTGGACTCACAGTGATCCTCCTGTTTTCAGCCTCCCTAGACCAGGGATTACAAGTGTGCATCACCGCTCCTGGTCTTAGTGGCTTGCTCAGTGTGTCTGGGAGTGGGGCAGGCCTGGCATGTGGTGCAGGGGATGAACCCTGGTATCTATGCTAGTCTGCTGAACTGTCTCACCTGCCAGACATTCTCTTTCGTACACTAAAAGGAAACAGACATTTAAGGAACCTGAAGACATGGGGCAAGCGTACAGTAAAACCAAGCATTGTAAGGCTTCCCTATCTTAAACTTGAACAAATTCCACATTCATTACATTACAGTGAGAAAAGTGTTACAGTGACAAATCACTTTCTTCCTTTAAGCATTATGTAATCTGCTAGAAGCTGCATGACTTCAGAAAGAACGTTTCTATTTGTTTCATAAATAAAAATTACTCCAAGCAAAAATCAAATGCAAAAGACCATTAGTCATGTCTCCCTGGTGTATGTATGGGAAGTGGTTATCCTACTGAGAATCTTACTAGTGAGGATTTTACTAGTGAGATGTTTATTGTGGGAGACATGTGGAAAATGCTGGAAATTTACATGTACATTGCATATATTTACTGTAACCACATAAATTGGTATTGTTTCATCACACAAAACTTGCTATTTCTTCTTGATTAAAGTCCAAAATGAATGAAAAAGTATATTTTAAGGAGGATACAATTTAATTTTTCCTTACAAAGTATGCATACTTTATAGAAAAACCTAATGCTTACTAATGTCAGCTCAACTTATGAGTCTATGTAAGATGAACAAGTGTGCAGATACTTAAAGACAATCTGTATGCATATCTGTTCTCTCTCTTTTCCCCAAGAGAGAGAGAGAGAGAGAAATGGTGCTGCTACTGTGGCAGGAAACAGGAATATGGGCTACCAGAAAAGCAGAGGTTGTACCAAGGCCCCAGGCAGAAGTGCATAGTCAGGTGTCAATACCACACTGCACAAATGTCTGAGGTAGTCTCTAGGGAGCTGAAAAGTGGGGTGAGTTGAGGAGGAGTCTAAAATCTTCATCAGAATGATATTATTGCTCTTAAAGTGTTGATGGCTGGATATAAGTACATCATATATCTGTATTATATATAATTAATATATAATATATATAACATATACATGATATATAATATATTGTATTTATTTTTTCCTTCTGATCAGCTGGGGTTGATGAAATGAAATAAACTATGAGCCAGGTATTAGCCTGATGGTCCGCCAGGCTTGGTTCAAGATTGACTGCCTAATTATGACCAGCCAGTAGGGATCTTCAGTTTGAGAAAATTTTAAACAGCAACATAGCAAGTTTGGAAAAATATTTGACCTTATCTGTTAAAACCAGGTACACACACACACACACACACACACACACACACAAATCCAGCAATTCCACTCCTAGATATATACTTAGGAGAAAAGCATCCTTATATTGTAGATATGTTTAGGAGTATTTATGTGAGACTTATTCCCTATAGGCTAAACTCAATATACCAATTATCCATTAAAATTCAAGGGAATAGGAATAATTATCTGACAGAATACTCTATAATAGTGAAAATGAACACAATATTGCCGTGTGGAACAAAATGGGTTAATCTTAAAGACATAATGTTGAGTAAAAGAAGCCAGAAAAAATAATCTATAGGGGCAAAATTCAGGATAGTGGTTCTTCTTGATAGAGCTGGAGGGAAATTAGCTGGGATCAATCATGGTGAGAATGGCTGGGTCTGTTGCTGATGGAGCACTTGGTCTGGATTTCACTTTGTGAAATCTAACTCTACCCTTAAGATTATTACAGACTTGTCAGAGTGTCCACCAAATGTCAGTACAAGATCTGTATTAAAAACAGCACATGGGTGAAGTATATATGTATACAAAGTACAGACATTCGAGAAAGTTAATTTTAGGATCAGAATGATAAAGGATACATTTAAAGGAAGATTTAAGTTGTGTGTCATGATTAAGAAAGTACATGACTTGGCTAAGGATTGTGAGTAACTTCAAGGAGACAGAAATGGATATGTTACACATAAGGGAAAGGACAGAGGGGTCAGGCAGAGAGCAGAAAGTGCTTTATTGATGGAGAAATTCAATGGCAGTGATACATAAAGAGATGGTACATGCACATGTGGCAATACAATGAAGAGGAAGCTTAGATTTTGATATGCAGTAGTGTTCTTCCTTTTGTTATATGTAACATTCGAAAGATAATTATATAAAGGTTACTTATATTTATATACAAATTTAAGTACAATGTATTTGTATAAAAATATAGGCAAATATTGACATTTTATAAATTAAGTTTATATGTAAAGTATGTATAATTATGTATCATTACCTAGGTAACATATGCTATGGAGGGATAGTGTTAAAAATAGTAAAGTGCAGAAAAAAATTTACTTCATTTTTCAAACATTGTGGCAGCCTGTAGGTTTCTATACTGAAAATTGTGGAGATAAAATTTGAGTATTAATATTAATCATGTAGAGTTTTAATATTAAAAGAATTTAAGCAGCCAAACTCAGAAGGGTCAGAAGATAGTCAAACTTTGCATGCACATTTGTCAACTCCAGTTGTCTGCTACGGAGCTGACATTATCTCAAGAACGGCATCTGCTGATGTAGCCTTTTTATTTTTCTTTTATTTCCCAACTAATTGAGTTATAATACCTAAAACAAACATATCTAAATATGTTTAACCCAATTACAACCTCTGCTGTTCACAAATAAAGGTATCCATGGGAAAATAATTTTTTTCTGACACAATTTGTGACACCTAGAATTTAACATCTTAGCTGTTTGATCCAGGAAACAAAATATCTTGGGCATGATGTAGCTGAAATATCAAAGCATGGGTTGAAGACAGAACAAGATAAGACAAAGGACTCTGCTATGGTTTGTGTCTAGAGGTCATTGCAGGCTTCTAGAGTTTGTGATTCACTCATGTTCCAATCCTGGGATTATGGATGAGTGCCACACCTGTCCTGGGGTGGTTAGCCTGAATGCAATATAAGGAAGGGAAAGATGCTGATCTCTGCTGCTGTTCCTTCCTTTTGCTCTTGCTGTTTTGCTGTTTTCCACCTCCATGAACTGTTGCCTTCTGCCATGTGCCACTCTGCCTTGGAGCCAGCTGACAACTCTCTGGAGCAATTTTTGGTGATAGCTCATACTTGCCTCAGCAAGGAGCCCTTTGGAAATATCTTTCTTATCATGGATGATTGTTATTATTTAGATGCTAGTTTCTTTGATGAAGTGGCATAAGACATACATCGATGAAAGTATATGAGAGAGCAAGTAAATCCAAGAGCAAGATGGTTTGTTATAAAATAAAAATGGGATTAAAAGAGTAAGGAAAATTAGAGTTGATTCCAAGGTGTAAATTAGAAATTGCAAGGCCTGCTTACAAAACATTCCAAGGCTTAGCGGTAACACTGTGAACTCTAGTTTAGAAAATGTAAGAAAGCACTTGTGTACCCTTGGACGCTTAGTTCAAGGGTATTTGATGCTCTTGTGGTTTGTTAAAAAAGAATTCTTGTGCTTTTCACAAACACAAGGCTCATGTTTACTCTAAGGAAACAATTACTGGAAAAGATAAAACCACTGTGGGAGAGGGGAAAGGACCTCTTATTCTCATATCAACTTATATTAAGAATAATGGTAGTGTTCTATTGTTCCAGAGGGACTAATTTGTCCCTTTGTTTCACTGAACAGTTGCTGGGGTCCTCTGGGTTGTTCGGAAAGTATATGCGAGACCACCATCTACCTAAATCCATTAAAATTGATGTGTCCTTCACATCAACTCATGCCTGCAGCCCTAAATTTACAAATAAAATACGGATTATTTGCATGATGAAAGAATTCATTGCACAAAGATGAACTACAGGATTTCTGTAAGTAACAACTTTCCCTGATGTGTTTTACAATACAATTTCACATGTAATAATTTGATCTACATTCAATTTTTCTAGGAGCACATCTTCAGGGTCAAGACTAGAATGCCTTTATATTCATGATGATTCTTGATGTGGTTGAGTGTCCCAGTATATAACGTGTTTGTGTCTGAAGAAGTTTGGAAACAGTAACTTTCTGATCATTACATTGGCTTTAAGAAAGATACCAACCTGAAAGAAAGCTTTGCATTCTGACAGCTGATGTAATGGAAAAATACCCAACAGGGCAGGAATAAGGCAAATTTTACATTTGTTTTCTAAGGAAGAGTATTCTCATTAATTTCTGTACTGAATGAATATAGTTCTTACTGTAAAGCTTATGGTTATTTTTTTCCTTAAAGAAAATGACAATACTGACTATGTTCACTATTGACACAAATGGGACAACATATGAGAATGTACCTGACAGAGAACAGTGATGTGCAAACAATCAGTAATTATTACTCCTCCTCCCACCTTTAACTGCAGCAGAGAACTGTTAATTTTGGTGTATAAAGTGAATAAATAGCCAGTTTGCTCCCCCTTCCAAAAGTCTGCACCAAAAATAAATTCAGTGGGAAAATGTTTTCCAAGTATCAAACGCCAATGTTTTTCAAAAAGGAAAAATAGATGGGAGGCATATAGGTTCATTAACCACAAAGCTGATGGGATGTTACAAGATTTACACATCACACAGAGCAGTGTCTTGATGAAGTCCTACTTCCATCTGCTCTGGGGCTCTTGACACGCGCCAGCCCAATGAACTGCCCTGCAAGTGCTGCGGGCTTCTAGTGTTTTGAACACAGCTTATCAGCAGGAAAAATCATTAAGCAGCAGGAAAGAGAAACAAAAAGGATAATGAGTGAAGGGGGATGACCAGAGAGCCGTGAGGGCGGATTGGAGGGGTGGGAATTTACATGAACAGCAAGTTCAATGATGGGAATAAGACAAAATGATGTGAGAGAAAGCAAATGCTGAAGGGAGATGGGGGACTCAGGAAAGAGAAGTAGAAACATGATTCAATAAGGTAAGGAAGACTTATGATATTAGTTATCAGAAAGCAAATACAAATACAAACCAAAGCATAGACTATGTGTTGGATGCCACAGGGGTCAGAAACTGTTTAATTTGGAAAATAATGGGCCAGAAAGATACTTCCTACAGGCAGTTGCCATCTTAGGGACTGAATTCACTCTCCTAAGTCACTGGGTATCATTACAGAGCACAGCACAACTGTAATCCCCAACTCCACCTCCCATTGGCCTGGAAAAACAAATGTACCTTTACTGATTTGTAAATTACACTCGGGAGTAATTGCTTAATTTGGCAAGATGTAGTTATTATATTTACATGGTTTTTAGAGACAACAGACTGTGCCTGACTGTCCTAAAAAAGAGCTTGCTGATACTATCAAAACATGCTATCTTTTATTTTATATCCAAAAATCAATAATCATACAGGGATTATATTCAGAAACTGAAGAATTTCTTCTTTGAACTGCGACTATTGAGACAAATCTGCTGATTTATCAAGCAGGGACAATATATACTTTATTTCTTATTCAGGCTATTAGATATTAATGGCAAGAGATGAAGATGACTTATGTGCTATAATGATTTTTTCCACTCATTTATCTACAGTAATCAGTCATTTAAAAATATTAAATTTTCCTTGGGTTGAAGCCAAATGTTCCCAAATTTTGACCACAAACATTCATTAGTAGAACCATTATTCTCATGAGTCTTGAGCAAACATGAAAATACTTGCACCTAAGAAAACAAAAATCATAAGAGCAAGTGACTGAAAGAACCTGGAGGGTACGCATTGACTCTGAGGAGTGAGAGAGAATGATCTAAGATGATGGGAATTCTAGAATATTCCATATATATAAAAATATAAAATATTATAATACAGAATACTATATCACAAAAGGAGTTAGGATCACATATGGGTATGCCTTTGTCAAAACAACAAATAGAAACTCAGAAGACATATGCTTAGGATTTATACATGTTATCATATAGAATTTTGCTTTAAAGTCTGTAGATCAATATGAAGTTCTGGTGCTATATATACTGGAGTATTTAGATGGAAGTGTTTTGATGTTCACATTTTGAAATAAAACAGCACCTTACTGACAGCTACAAGGATGCACAGATGGGTAGATCTGTGAAAGCAGGCACAGTAATAGATTAATAATATGATCCAGACTGCAGGTTATATGGACCATTCACCCTAAAATTCTCCTAAGTTTGTTATATGATTGAAAATTCATATTAAAAGGCTCGAATCTGAGTCACGGCACCATTTAATGTCAGAGTCCACCCAACAGCGATGGTGGCACAGTGCCCGCGATGCAGCAAAGCGACAGAAAATATAAAAGAAGCTTTTATTGCCGACACAGGAGGATCGCAGGAAAAAACAAGCAAGAACCCTTGGGGCCCAAACAATGGAGGACAGCTATATTCACAGAATCCTAAAGGGGGCGGGGCCTTGGGAGGTGAGGTGATGACGTTGTGTCAGCTAGTTGGAGATCATCCTGGGAGTTGAGGTAGATCATCATGGCACCCTGGATGAAGGAAGTGCTGCGAAGAAGAGGTAGGTAGTTGTTTTAGGCTCATCGCCACCTTGTGGAGATGCCATGATGATTCAACCGGTTTCTACACGGGCTGGACCCATCAATTAGTACCTTAGAAATGATTGTGTACTGAAAGTAACACTATACTTCAATGTGAAAGAAAATTGCGAGCTGGGCCTTATGTGTGAATTAGAGACCAAAGCAGGAAGTCTCTGAGCAGAGTTGGGTCCCAGCTCTTAGGAAGCTGCCTTAGTTCGCAGAGCCCCTCCCACTATTTTCTTACTGGGGGTACTCCATTGCACACTTATTTGGGGGCTGTCTTTGAAAGGACAACATGAGAAATTTCACTACTAAACCCATAGGAAGTGTGGCTGTGATAGTTACAGTCAGTACAGACTGAAAGGAATGAGGGGATGCAGCAGTTTAGCTCTTAAGCAGGGGATAATGGGAGGGAGAGGTGGATGAAAGAATAAGACCCAATGGCCTAGTAGCCAACTTCTTAGCAGAAATAGTTCCTCATGTACACTGGGAAGGCTTTGCTACATGTGTAGCTACAGAGTGATTGGAAGTGATCAGTGCTACTGGTGAGATACCTTTGTGAAGGAAGGTGCCCACTTCCAGTTATTTAACTTCTGGGTTCTTTTTCATTCCCGAGTCCTCAGCAGGTAGCTCTGCTCCTCAGCGCCTTCCTCAAACGCTAAGGATTTTTTTCTCTACAATTCTCAGAATCCAGCCCCACCCCAACCTAGGATATGAGGCTAAGTATGTTAACTTCCCAAGTTAGGTAAAGTCTTCTTTATGCTACAAATGCAGAAAAACAGACAACTGCAATAACAAATTTGAAGAAGCTACAGAGATTTAAGAGGTCACTCACTTTCTCAAGGTCATAGTTCCTGATGCATGCTTTCTGGTTCCAGCTGGTGTTTAGGAGCCACCAAATGATTTACGGTTTTAATCTTGAAAGAGAGTCTGGGGCTGGGGAGATACCTCAGCATTCTAAGCACCTGCCTAGCAACCACGAGGACTCTCGTACCACATGCTGCATGCTGTGCCAGCCCCGTGCCTAGCTGGCCACTGAAACCAGGCATGGTGGTGCACTCCTGTAATCCCAGAGCTAGGGAGCCTGAGACAGGAGGATCACTAGAGTCCTCACTGTGTAGCTAGCCCCAAATAAATAAATAAATAAATAAATAAATAAATAAATAGTTTTTTAAAAATAATGATTTTTTTTAAAGAGTCCGTAAAATTTCCCTGAAGTTCTTGGTTCTTGTTTTCTTACTCTTGATACCTGGTTCCAGGGGCTCCATGCTAAAGGCATCCTAAATGAAGGTGCAGAGGGAGCTTGTAGGGAGCATCCCAATGAGCAGGTTACGCATTGGGTCCCTGGTCAGCAATCCCGGCTCAACAGCCACCTCCCACCGAGAATCTATCTCCTACAGCTTGCTGCTTGGAGTCTTCCTAGCACAAAAAGCTTATATTGGATTTTCCTTATTTCTCTATGCTGAGTTTAGTCTGAATTTCAGGAAGAACTAGTTTTTCACCTACAGAAAAAAAAACTGCCAATTTCTTTCTATCTCTTAGCATATTACAGTACTTTAGAACAAGTAGGATAGTTTTAAATATCTAATCTTTGGCTTCCAGTTTAATATGCACAAATGAATTTGGATTCTTAGATACCCACTCTCCAGTGTTACAGCAAAGAATTTTATTGTTTTCTGGATGAGTCAGTGACATTCCATTCTTGCCTACTCCTTTTATGGACTATTAAACAGCACCAACAAATAGGATCATCTCTTGGAAGAATGAGGAACAGACAAAATGTGAGTCAATGTCAGGGCTGTTATAAAACTAATTCTCTTTTCAAAAATTTTATTTTATTTATATACAATTGTAACATGTGCATAAGATTGAATTTTTATACTCTTAGAAGAATGATTATATAAATACTATTTAAGAACATTTTAAAAGGAAGTTCTTTGCCATAACACATTTTAGATCTTGTTTTGGTAACAGTCACCATAGAGATAGAAACATGTGGCCCAGAACACAACACATGCTGGGTTTTCTCATTTGAATTGAAACAAAGTCTTAGCATGCTTTTTCTTCTCGTAAGAATGGTTATGAATTTCAGTCAATTCAGGCCCTTCTAGAGAGAAAGAAAGTCAAAGTAAAAGCATGAGGCCTGACTTCCACTCCTGGCACGTACATGTACACACACACACACACATGCACATACACACACGCACACATGCACACACACACAGGATTTGCTCATCATGAAAGAATAGTTAGATTGTTTATAAATTATGCAGTGTGATTTGTACCAAATGACATTTAACTTTGCAGAGTGCCCAGTGCCCACATAGTGTGGCCATTAGGAAACCACTCAGTAGTTTTTAGATGTGGATGCTTTCAGCTGTGAATTCTATATAAGAAAATTCATAAGTAAAAAGAAATATATCAAGTGCCAAACAGTAGGAAGTCTAATGACCACAATAACCATTAGGAAGTGGACAAACAAAATTAATTCTCAATGGGAGTTTCAGGCTTTTCAAGTACGTATCATTGACTTCATTAACTTCTCACTACAATAGAGAAAGAGTCATTACCAATACTGGATCTATCTTGTATCTTTTGGTAACCAGAGAGGAAAATAAGGCCTGCGATTGGACTTTGATGGGAAAATGGAGATATAGCGCTATTCCACATCCATCTGCTTGAGCATTTGACTTAAAATAAAGCTGGTATTAGAAAAGATTAGGTTGGCATGGAAGATTAAGTGCCTGTTGTTTGTTTGTTTGTTTTTTTCAATTAGTATGTTTGTGTTACCAGTAAGCATCAGCTTTATTTTTATTTTCCTTTCTCTAAAAGTTTTTATTTAGCCATATTAACCTGAATCCTTTCCTTTCTTCTTGCTTTCTTGAGATTGCAAATTCCTTTTGGTTCAATAAAGGAGCTGGAAGCAGGAGAGTATCAAGAGAAGTGGGCCTCTCACTTGTCATAGGAACTTGGAAACAATAGGAGAAAGCCTAGTCACAAACATTTTAGAGGATATATATACCCAGAAGTGATTGCTGTATCACATGGTAGAGCAATTTTTATTTTTTGAGGAATCTTCATATTGTTTTCCATAATGGCCATACTAATACATAGTTACACAAACAGCATAGAATTGTTCCCTTTACAGTTCATCCTTGCCAGAATTTATGTTATTTTGGTAATAGTCATTCTAACTAGAATGAGATGATATATCATTGTAGTTTTGATTTGCATTTCCCTGATGATAATGATATCATTTTTCATATATTTGTCAGCTACCTGTACTTCTTTTTAAAGAATACTTGCACACCAATGTTGATTGAAGCATTATTCATGTAACTAAAATATGAAATCAACTTAGGTGCTCATCAACAGATTAAAGGCTAAATAATATGTAGTACATACACAGAATGGAATATTATTTAGTTATAAAAAAGTAAGCCTGTTATTTGCATCAAAATAGATAAAACAGGAGGACATGATGCTAGGTGAAATAAATCAGATACAGAAAGATAAGAAACTCATGTTATGGTTCATATATGGAAGCCTAAAAAGCCAACCTTCATGTAAAATAGCGATTGCTAGAGGTTCCAAAGAATTGCAGAAGGGTGAGAAAAGAAAGGTTTGATTTGAGCATAAGATACACACATTACTATGTACAATTCCACATGTCAATCAAAACTAAAACACCAATGAAGGTGTTAAGGGAACTAAAAAGGCATTCAGAGCAGGAGAGGCAGCTCAGATAGGAGAAGCTTCAGGAGACCACAACTCTTCCTATTGCTGAAGAGGCAAAAGCAATAGTGCTGCCCGGCCTGGAGCAGGGGCTCCTCGGGTGAACCTGGCACCATCATGGGTCCACTCAGGAGAAGCAGGAGCCAAGGGGGAAAGCAGCTGCTGTCGGGATCAGCACCAAAGCATTGTGGAAGGAAGAGAGATATGATGGCCTCTCTTTTTTCTTTCTTTTTTATGTATTTAGCACAGGGTCCACAAGGTCTCACTACACAGATCAGACTCGTAGTGATCCTCCTGTTTTCAGCTTCCCAAATGCTGGGATTACAGGAGCACATCACCACACCCTTCTTTTTCTTTTGTATCCTACTTCCAGTATTTTTTACTGGCTAAACCTACCTGGAAGCTAGTCAACACAAGAGCTTTATTAATAGGATTTTCTATGCTCAGGGCATGCAGGGGAAAGTAGGAAATATGTCTAAGGGCAAAAGGACACAAAGAATACACAAGCCCTTTCTACTACCCTCATTCAAAGTTCTAGTTAATATAATAGCTCTTCCATGCATGGCTATGCCAGACAAGACAAGTACAATATATGCGATGTCCTGGGTAACATCGCTGTAGTTTTATAGCACATGATTTTCATTCAGAACAACACAATCAAGATACAGAAAATGTGATGAATTTTAAGGAAGCTAGATGCTTTAGAAATATAATTAATGTTACATGAATTTGAAAGGAAGAGGAGAGTTTAAAATATATATCAAGGTTAACTTATTTTTATTAAAAATAAGTGCTACTTCTCACAGTTTTTATTTTATTTTCTAAGAAGGAGTAACTTAGTAACAGCCACACTTCCCAGGCTCACTGAAGGCCTGCGTTGAACATCTGGATGATGATCAGTCTTGCCAGGAAGAAAATGGAACTTATCTCATTTTTACTGAATCTATGTAAAAGTCCTTGTGTGGAAGAAAAGATAATCATGTATTGTTTGTAATTTTTTTATTATTTTTTATTCTCTTTAAAAAATAAAACCTAAAAATTTAAAAAGGTAACCCTTTTCTCTCATCCTTCACAAGGGATCAATTTTCTTCTTCTCTATATCTTTTTTTTTTTTTAGCCTTATCTATATGAATGGGTACTCTTCCACAAATAAATCTTTTTCATTTCCTAACATTAACCTAGCTATTCTTTCAAAATGTGGCTAAAGCACATATTCAAATAAATTCTATTTGTCTAAAAATATTTATAATTGAAAATTTCATTTATCAGAAAGGAAAATTATTTTCCTTGCCTGCACTTAATAGGTATTGTCAACCACGCATTGTCTTTCAGGTTTCTAATTTGTAACATGATATGATGGCACTTTTTGACAGTAACTAAAATGATGTATGGCCATAAAGATACAGTCTCATGGTTATAAGAAAGATTTATGATTCTGGTTATAAAAGATATTTTACTCCTCAGCAACATTATAGGCATGGCTGAAAGCCCAACAAAATCGAAATAAATGTCCAGAATGAGCAAGCTTGTCAGGTAATAAAGGAAGTTCTTCAAATCAATGGTAAGGTTACACAGAGGTTTGGAACTTGATAATAAGTATAATTTTATGCTGCTTTATAATTTTATTACAAATATTTTCAGTCCTGTATCTTCCAATATTCAGGAAAGTGATTTTCCTTTACAAAATCTGAAAAATAAGAAGACTGGATTAAATATTTCTTAAAAATAATGAACGCGTAACCCTATGTCCTAGCACTGGTTTCAGGAGCGTGTTGACTCTACATAGAGAGTGTCTCTAGAGGTTGCCTCCACAGAAATCCCTTGCTATTTAGCAGCACAGTGCTTAGCATCCAAGTGGACTGCAATTAAACATGGAGGTGCTGTCACATTTAGATTCAGGCTTGAACATTTATACTATCCTCTTTGTTGTGTTATTGATTATCAGGGACCGATGATTAAAAAACTGAAGTTCAGATGAATTATTTCATAGTTGTTGTCCAAAAAGGAAAATTCTAATTAAAAAAACAATCTGGTCCCCTAAAGGATTGTCTATTCACATGAAATTACTAGTCCAAAAGCAAGTGCAAATTAAGTAGTTTCACGTTTCTCCTTTTGTAAGTATTGCAAAATGCCTAGCCAATAACTAATTTTATAAATAACTTTAATTCTGCATTATAGTAACAAAATGGAGGTAACGTCTCTGACCTGAATTCTAGACTCTTTAATGTAGTTTCGTGTATTCACATAATGGAATCAGCTTGACCTCAGAACTACTGTTAGCCAACTTTACTCCATTATTAAATCTTGCTCTTAAATGTAAAAGAATAGACAACCACAAATAACATTTTAATAACAGTAGAAATATAAAACTCCAGTGCTGAGAAAATTTAACAAATACTATATTTGAAAACTATGTCAGTTTTAAACATTTCTGTTAAGCAAACTGCAGGCTTTAAAATGAAAGTACTGTATGGCTCATTATTTTAAAAATTAGCATTGGAAGAACACTTTTTATATTGATTCTAATTGGAATAAATATGGTTTTCCTTCATTGTCACAGTCTCTGCATTTTGACTTTTCCCACTACCCTAAAACTGCTAGTATAAGGGTGGAAAATAGGCCAAATTTATAAAAACTGCAACATGGGAGGACATTTTAGGTAATTTGATGGGAATTATAGTTCAGATGAGATTTAAGGTGGTCCATATTATATTCTACTGAGTATTTTGCATACTCTTTAAGTTATTCTTTTTTTTTTTTTTTGTACCAGGGATTGAACTCAGGATTTTCCCTGGCCAGGCATGTACTTAACCCACTGAGCTATCTCCTCGGCTAGCATAGTCTTTCAAAAGTCAATCTTGTCAAGGCAGGGCTCTGTAAAGGAAACATTTTCCCCATTTTATTCACTCTTGGCATCTGAAGTCAGAAAAGGATGGTATATTATAGCACTATACTCAAGAAATTAAATATGTGAAATATGTAAATGAAAATATTTGGAAAACTCCAAGATAACATAGTTTCTCTCACATTCTTCCGAACATTTAGGGAAGAAACAAAGCCAATTTCCACACATTACTTTAAGGCACTGAAGAAAGGAACATTTAATAATTTGTTTTTGAGACCAAATTCATTTTATAGTTAGTGCTTTTCCAATATATGAAAATAAAAACCAAAATAAGTCAATTATGGCCTATCCTATATAAGAATTTAAACATAAAAAATCTCAAACCAAATATTAGAAAATCATATAAAGTGACATAGATGAGGGAGGATGCTTCATTATGACAAAGATTAGTTTATGAAGGAAATATGATGTTGGCTTACCATTCAGAAATCAATATGATTCATCACTTTAACAGAATAATTGAAAATAATGTTTATTCCAATGCAGGTCAAACATTTGTTATATTGTGTATACATACATATTCATGATTTAAAAATCTGAGTAAACTACAAATAAAGGGAATTTTATTAACATAATAAAAGTACTATTAGGACCTTAAAAAAAACCTGTATGTAATAGTAAAAAATAGATTTTTCTGTTCTTCTTTCCCCTCCCTCCCCACAGGGACTGGATCAAGACAAGACTACCCATTTCTACTTTGATGCAAAGTTTGGAGGGTTGGGGAGACACCTCAGTGCAATAAGTGCTTGCCTGGCATGTGCAAGGTCTTGAGTTTGATCCCTGGTACCACCAAAAAGAAACAAACAAAAAAACGAAGTTTTGTTGGAAGTAGAATGAAGCAATAAAATAAAAGAATGTAGAAATGTGATACACACAATGGAGCCTTATTTAAACACAAAGAAGAATGGGACCATATCATGCTGCATGAAGATGAATGGGGTTTGAGATCATTTTTTTAAATGATGTAAGCCAGTTTCAGAAAGGAAGGAATCATGTTTTCTCTCATATATGGAATCTATGGGGAAGACGTGGCATAAAAGGAAAAGAGATGCTAAAAGAGGAGGACAGAAATCAGGAAGAGGAAGGAAAGAAGGGTGATGGTGGGCAGTGGGGTATTGGAAATGAGCGCACTGTGTTATATGTCTGCTCCAATATGTTGAAATGAAGCCTACAGTTCCATATAACCAATGTGCTGCATTAGTGAGCTTTCTCATTGTGTGAATGTAGTACCCAACATCCGCATTTGAAAGGAGAAAAGGTTTCTTTGAGCTCATGTTTTCAGATGATTCAGAACATGGAAAGGAGGCTCCAAGGCAGAATATTGTGGCCCAAGTGTGTGCTGGAGCTAAGCTGCTTAGTTTTTGCCAGATGTCAAGCAGAAAAGAATGCCAGAGAGAAAGGATGAGGACCAGATCCAGTACTCAACAGCATCCTTCAATTATCCTTCCAGACACACCCAGAAGTAGGCCCCACCAAACTCCTGATTAACACTCTAGCCAATCAAATTGGCACAATCGAGCTTAAGTGTCATATATGGACCAATATAAAATTTTTTAAACATTTAGAAATGAAGAAAAACTATGGTTAAAGGAATCTATGATTATTTGTAGTTCATATGGTTGTTTATGCAAAAATGCAAATGAATCTCAGATTATGATTAAAATTAGAAACTGAGTTCATCAATGTTGGCATATATCACTCTACATAATCAAAACACATAGGGCAAAACAAAAATATCTTTTATAACAGCACAAAAACTTCAAATGCTTATGAGCAAATCTTATAGAAATATGTATACTCAAACAAACAAAAAAAAATATCAAATATTTTTTGAGAAAATTAAAGGAAACCAAAGAGTGAAATTGAAGAATATGCCCAATCCATGGACTGGAGGCTTCATTATTATAAAGAAGTTGATTGGTTTCAAACTTATACATAGCTTTAAAGCAATTCAAATATCCCTTTTACTTATGTTAAAGGAGTACTGCCTAGAAGTATCTAAAAGACAGTCTTTGCAATCCATAATGTCAAGTCAATTGAATATCCTTTTTTTTTTTCTTTTGTATTTTAGGGAGGGGTCTACAGTGTGTTCAGGGTCTCACTACTAGATCAGACTCGTAGTGATCTGCCTGTTTACAGCCTCCCAAGAGCTGGGATTATAGGCACGGGCCACCACAACCAGTCTCCATTGCCATCTCAGCATGCTCTGGGGCTGAGCTGGCACAGCAGGCCCGGGGATAGAACCCCCAGCCCCTGAGGCTGCTTGCAGGCATTTTAATCCGCTGAGCTATTTGGCCGGCCCTTGAATATCCTTAATGTGCAAATGCATCACAAATACCAATTCAAGGTGGACAGTTTAAATACAAAAATGAACTGTTAAAATTTCTAGAATATAATGTATGAAAATATCTTTATGATCTTAAATTCAATGTCATCAGTCATCAGAGAAAATAAACCACTGAGATACCCCTACACAGCAGCCAGGATGGGTGTAACTTAAGCAACCTGAACATGTGATAGTGTTGAACAAGAGAACTTCATACACTGATGCCAGAACTGTATGGATGGTATAACTCACACTGTATAGGATAATTTATTGTGTAGTATAACTCACATTGGAAAATTGTAGCTTTGTCATTAAAGCTAAATATGTGCATACCTGTCACTCAGCAATTCTACACCTGAGTAAACCTCCAATACATATAAAAATGTTCTTGAAGCATCATCTATAATTTAGTGATGGTAACACCAAAAATAAACTTGAAAATTAGTACAGATAAATAAATTGTAGTATATTCATTCAATGAAACTTATACAAGAATAAACAAGGAAAACTTTTGTGGGGAGCAATTCCATGAATATAATATAGAAAGTTTATATATAAACACACAGAAAATATAATATATGATGGCATTTTTATAAAGCTCAAAAATAAAACTAATCAATTGCGATAGAAGTCAAACTGATGGTTACATCTGTGGATGAAGATGGAGTTTTGAATGACAGTAGTTTTCTATTTCTAGATCTAATTGGTGGTTGTATGGCCGTTTTCATTTTATTCATCAAGCTGTTCACTTGTGATTTATAGTTTTTCAGTATGTGTGATTTTTAAAAATATATATGGTGTTTTGACCTCTTTTATTCGATGCCATTTTTTTTTCAGGATCCTAGTCCCAGTGCTCAGAATAATAATCTTCTAAATACCTTTAAACCAACAGAATTCAGAAAAAGTCCCAAAACACCTGGGCTAGTTAATTTTATTGCAGAAGCAACTACACTTATACTATGCACTATGTATGTTAATTTCTTTATTTTTATCTCAGTACTGAAAAACCCATGAAATCACTCAGTCACAGGCATAAATCTCTTGTCACAATTACAGGAATTGTAGTTTGATAGCCTAGGTAGCAAATAGCACGTTGGGACATCCTTTCTGAGATTTTATACCTTGTCCCATCATGCCTCATGCTGGAAGGACCTGTGGGAGGCTTGCTTCCTGCCATCACCAGCTCAGTTCCTAGTCTGTTATAGTAGGATCCAGTCGCCTGCAGCAAACACCACTTTGACAAGCAGTCTACATGACCTTAGATCTTACCTAACAGAGAATTTTTGCATTTTGATGCTGAGTTTAGAAATTAAATTCACTAATATAACATTAACAAGCTTTAATATTCCTTATTATCATTTATAAGGTACATTACAAGGAAAGAAGAATTAAAGAAAAATAAAGTCCAATATTCCACCTTCAAAGTTTCCTAGAAGTCATTTTCATGCTGCAGCATTATATAGATCTGAACTTCATCCATAAATTGTAGCTGGGCAAAGCTTCAGCCTTGAAAATGTGTGCTCTACATATTTCAAAGCAATTTTTACAGCTCCCTTAAACTTTATTTTTGATATTTTTCTCCCTGAGTAAACTTTGAATTTATCAGTTCAGGTGAAAGAGGCCATTTTCCCTCCCAGAGGGCAACCTACATGGAACATTTTAGCATTCAAGGTGAACTTTCTAAATGTTTACAATCCAAAATTCACCAAAGTTACCTGTGAAACAGGTACACAGACTTCTTCAATTAATTTGATGGAACCGAGGAATTATTTGGGTTTTGCATGCACATTTATTCCTGCCCATTCCCTTCTTCCCATAGTACTTTTCTAGGCTGAGATTTGATCTTAAGAGATATCTATAAATCTACCAGTCACAGGGGAATGTATTATCTTTCCACTGGATTTGTTACAGTGGATCTATGAAAGCCCATTTAAGAAACTGCTCTCCGGGAGGTAAATTAATCAGACAGAAGTAAAAGCAAAGAACTAGTTATAACTTCATCACTTTTAATCCATTCCAAGATCCAAATGCACATCTCCCATAAAAAGCTCCTTAAAAAAAACATTTTAGAATGTTTATGCCCCTATAGCCATCTGCTCCAACTTTCTTTGTATCATCTTGCTTTATGATCCTCCGAAAGCACATATACCCTTTTTCTGAATGAGCATGCTGATACGTTCTGCTGTTAATTTCATCTAACTTTCAAGTCCTCTCTGTTTGTGACTCACAAGGCCAGTCAAGGCCCATCATTTGGAAATGCATCAGCAGTTTAGTCCTTAGGCTTAACCTTCTGTTGAGAGTCTTTATTACTCAGTTCCTCAAGAATACGGCTGGGGAGTAGGTACGCTGGTTTATCTGTACCCTGTTACACTAATGAGTTTCAAGGTCATATTTTATCAAAGCAACACGTCAGAATCTTTCCGCTATCACTTCTTGTTGTGATGGGTTAGTGTTAGTTATTAAGGAGAGCACACATTTATTTTCCTTCCCTTGACAGGCAAGTTGAGGGCTCTCTGTAATAGGTGACAGAACAGGAACATCTGGCGTACGATTAACGATGCATTGTTGTATTGTTAACTTAAAACTGTTACACGCCTTGATGAACATGCAATGGGCCTCAAGAAATTAAGAGAATGAAAATGTAAATGTTTACTCCAACTGTATTTTCCTTTACTTTACATTCAATCATCTGTAGTTTTCCCAGATATGGAAGCCAAAGAAAAGGTTAATGAAATACTGTCTCCTAACCCTCTCTGAGTCATGGTATCAGAAACTAAGTTCTTTCTTTTCTTTCTTCAAGAGTTACACCTGAGTCAGATGACACCCAGGCAGTTTTTCTAAATTACTTAAATGCTGTCTGACTTTTCTGAAAATAAGCTAGGCCATTTAGAAAATCTGTTCCTCTTGACACAAAGGACCCATATAGGGTTAAGTATACTGCAAATATGGTATTTTTTTATTATATGACCAGTTTTGAGATTCTATTTTGCTCATTGTTAAATGTTAAGATGTGTTGACCTCATTGTATCTACACTGATCAAAATCTGCAGGAAGTAGTCTTTCCTACAGTGAAAATTCACAGCTCCGTGGAGTGTAAGGAGGTTTCTGTACCATCCCCAGTGACTGGGATGGTCTGAGATAAACAACTCTTGAAACCCCAGAGGCAACATACACAAGGTGGGCCTCTTCTGTCTTGTGAAGAAGGTTGGATGTAAATGCAATGAAGTCAATGAAGAGCTCTAATGGTGGGAGCAGGAATAAGTGGGAGGGAGGTACAGCGTGGGAGCAAGGGTGATGTAAACTATGGGAGGAAGAAAAAAGTATAGGAACAAAGAGAAGTTTAAAAAGCTTTCTGAAATACATGTCTCTTAAAAGAAGGCATAAAAGTGTCAAAAACATGCAGAAAAGAATTTTCAAGATGAGTAATGACCAAAGACACACAAATTAAACTTCAGTGAGATATCACCTCTTTCAAGTTAGCATAGTGCTTATAACAAAAATTAATGAAAAATGCTAACAGGGATGAAGAGAAAAAGGGACTCATACATTATTGGTGGAATGTAAATTAGGATGGTCATTATAGAAAACAACATGGAGATTCAGTCGGAAACTAAAATAGCACTACCATATGATGCAGGCGCTCCACTGCTGAACATGGATTCGAAGGAAATTAAATCAGTGTGTCAGAAATACCTGTGCTCCTGTGTTTATTGCAGCACCATTCATGACAGCCAAGACATTAAATCAGCTGAGATGTTCATCTATTGATGGATGAATGGATAAAGAAATTATAGTGTTTATGCACAACGGAATTATTATTCAGCCACACAAGAAAATGATGTGTTGTCATTACAGCACCATGGATGGAACTAGAGAGCATTATGTTAAGTGAGGCAGTGAACTTCCATGAAAGAAATCAGGAAAACAGTTCCATTTACAGCAGTTTCAAAAAATTAAATACCTAGAAATTAACCTACAAAGGAAGCAGATGATGTCTGTAATAAAAATTATAGTACTCCAAAACACAGATTGAAGAGGCCACCAGAAAATGGAATGATATTCCCTGATCCTGGGTAGGCAGAGCCAATATTGTGAAAATGCCCATATTACCAAAGATGATATATAGCTTTGATGCAATTTTAAAAAATACCAACATCATTTTTCAAAGAGCTAAAAAAAAATCCTAAAATTGATATGGACCTAGAAGAGACTCAGTATAGCCACAGTGATCCCAAGCAACAAGAGCAGAGCAAGTAGCAGCACTGTCCCACATTTCAAGTTATATCACAGAGCTACAGTAATGAAACAAAACGGTACTGGCACAAAAGCAGACATACAGGTTAAGGGCACAGAATAGAGGAAGTAGACACAGCCACAGCCACATCCAGTCATATGAGTCCTGACAAAAGGGGTAAAACACATGCTGACGGGAAGATGCCTCTTTATTAAGTGGTGCTGGCAAAACTGCTTGCACACATGCAGAAAATTGATTTGAGACTCCTATCTATCACTAAATAATAACATGGATCAAAGATGTGGCTATTAAAACAGAAACACTGTTGTATAAAATAAGTAAATCTGTTGGAAGATAAAATAGGTAAAACTTTGGAAGAGATTATAGGATTTTAGAACAGAACCCGAGCTGCACAAGAAGTACTGTCAAGAATCAGCAACTGGGATTATATCACATTTAAAACATCTGTGTGACAAAAGAAACAACCAACAGAGTGAAAAGGCAAACTATCAAAGACAAACTTTACTAGCTATTCCTCAGGGGACCTATATCTAAAAATATATGAAAAACTAAAAAAGTTAGAATTCTCAAAACAAAAGACTTCCATCAAAAATGGCCAATTGAAATGAATGATCACATCTCAGGAAAAGAAATACAAATGGCCAATAAGCATACAAAAAAGAATTCACATCTCTGTCTATTAGAGAAATGCAAATCAAAGCAACTCTGAGATTCTTATGTCCAAAAGAACAATTACCATCAAGAACTCAAAAATTCCAACAAACCTAGGGCAGTGGTGGGGAATGGGATCCTTTTACATTTCTGGTGGGAATGTAAAGTAGGAGAACTGCTATGGAAATCCGTATGCTGATTCCTCAAAAAAACAAAAATAGGAATTTCTTTTGACCAAGCTCTACCTCTCCATTTCACAAAGAGTCAAAGGCAGCACAACACAGTAATATGTTTATACCTAAGTTTATAAGTTGCACAAGTCAAAATACCTAAATCTTGAAAGTGGCCTATAGATGCCTCAGTAGATAAATGGATAAAGAAAATGTGTCACACATGCACAACAGAATACTACTCAGCCATAAAGAAGGCTAAATTTGAGTCATATGTAAGAAATTTGATGCTACATGAGATAAATCAGACATAGGTTCAAGATCTTTTTTTTAAACTGAGAAACTAAAAATAAACAAAGAGCAATATTAATGGTTTTGTGGCAATACCAGTAGATTCTGGGGATAAGGAGAGATAGGGGTCAGAGAAGAAAAGACAAATGAAAACCGATATCTATCTATCTATCTATCTATCTATCTATCTATCTATCTATCTATATCTATCAACATATATATATCATATATGTGATATATATCATATATAAATTATATATATATGATATATATCATATATATTTCCAAGATAAATATAATTATTATGTATCATAAGCATATATAAATAAAATAAATAAGTGATTAAACTGTTAGAAGCAGAAAAAAGAAACACGCCAGACACAGAGGAACACAGTATTATTTCCCTTACATATGGAAGCTAAAAATTTGATTTCATAGATGTGGAGAGTAAAATAGTGGTCACTAGGGGAAAGGAATAGGAGAGGGGCAGGGAGAGAAGGAGGTGAATAAGAACCAAAATCGAGTTACACTGGAAGAAAACTTCCAGTGGCACTGTAGAGAGACTGTAGTTCAGAAAAATTTGTTACCTACTTTGTACAGAACTAGCAGAGAGGAATTAGATTTCTAGCACAAGGCAATGATGTGTTTAAGGAGATAGAAATACTATTTACCCTGGCTCAGTCATTAACTATTATATACAGGAATATTATACACACAAACAGACATAATTTTGTGTGCTCAGAGAAGCAACAAAAATTGTTGCAATTCACAATGGCTTTTACAAAATGAAACACTCTTACAATTGTCTTGACAAAGACCTGAGCAGTTCTTTTTTGCATTTGCATTTCTCAAATGACCAATTCCTGATTTTTAGTGAAAGTTAACTCCTTTTAACTGGTTACAAGTTGACATATGAACTAAACTGACTTACAGCTACTTAGTATGATAGCAACTGCCTTACATCGATATTTGCATTACTTTCAGAATTTCCTTTTATATATTTAAAACAGTTCTTGTGTATAGAAGTAGCTTTACAAGGTGAATTTTTTCCCATTTTTAAATTTCTCTACCTGTTTTTGTGGCTGTTTATAGATCTAAGAATACCATTTTGAAGAAGCTCAGTAGTCGAGGTAGCAAGCAATTGCCTCTGCATAAAGCTGTGTCATACCAGAAACAGTAGAAAATGAAAAGAAATCTTTGAAAAGATTTACATTTTAAAAGGAATTATAGTCAGGCCATTTGAATTAAACAATGAAACCAGTTAACAGACTAGACACAGTGGGAATCACTAGCAGAGCTATGGAAAATTTTTCATAAAAAATAAGAGAGAGTGAATAAAATGGTTTTTCTAGTTTGAGCTCAGAAAATCTATCCCACAGACAGAGAAGTGGCTCGGGTAATTTAAAGAATATCCTCACTCTGCCTCCTCAGTCCTAAATGGCACTGGAGTATCTTCCAGCCAATTGGGATACTAAAAACAAAAATCCATATAATCAAGCCATTTGCATACAGACCACACAGCAAAGACCAGTTTATGTTTCTGGTCTTCCTCTCTCATTGTTATAAAGAAGTGACTCATTTATTTCATTTACATTTAAATTTTCCTTGGTAAAGAACACACAGACGGATTTTTCTCCTTGCGAAGTTTCTGTAGGTGCAGCCATTGATCATTTCCTCCGGATGAAATTGTGAGTGACTCAGGCTTTCAAGGACTTCGTTGAAATGAACTCAAGATAGCTGCCGGAGGGAGCAAAATGGAAGCAGGACTAAAGTTGGTGACTGAGTATGAATTTAATTTTCAGAGAATTTAAAGATCTCTGAACGTGCTCCTAGGAGAGCCTAACCTTTAATTACCTTATTTCTAGTGGCAGGTAGGGAAATTCCTGTGGGTAAGAAGAATTCTTATGCATTCCTAAAATGATGGGAATGAAAAATGGCCAAGGACTTGACAATCTTTGAAGAGAAATGTGTTACTCTATGCTCCTTTGAAAATCACTGTATTTTACAACAGAAACCATTAAAATTCAAATAATGAGAAAACTAGAGGTGACATTAGGAAAGGGTGAACATGATACTAATTAGAGTTCCTTCTTTGAAATAGCATGTGGTTTCTATACATCAGATATTTGGGAAAGAGAAGAGAAAGGAAAGAGATTATATCTGTAAGTACTATATGCAGACCTGTATATCTTCTCTAACTTTAAAGAAACTCATCTCCTTAGAATAACACAAAATGACCTTTTCCTGAGGAGAAACTATCTCTTTACAGGGCTTATAGTTCTCACTGTAAGATTTATAGCAAACGCACATACGTACTTTTGTTTCCTATTGGGTGCAATATATGTGGTGTGATAGTAGTGCTTGGGTTCCTTCTTTTATTATCTGGGCACACTGCAATGATGAAATCATTCTGAGGGGAAGCAAACAAAGGCGAAGACATAACTTAAAACAAAACAGATGCGGAATGAAAAGTTAAGTCCTGCTGCATCACTACTACTTCTTGCATGGTCTCAAGCACTCCAGAACTAGATGGCCAGCCTGGAGGACCTGCCCTTGTATGGACTTATGAAGAACAAAAGGAAAGTAAAGGTGTGTAAAATGGAACTCACAACATTTTCACACTCAGTAGTCGGTTGCCCCTTCTCTCACGCCCATTGATTGCTCATCTCTGCCTCCAGTCCATCCCAGGTTATTAAACTCTGATATGATATACTAACCTAATTATGACACATGTATCATCTCTCTTATTTTCAAATTTTCTTATACTTAATTTCCTACTATTTTAATATTATTGTCTTCTATGCATCTTGGTATGCGTTCTAAATACCATTTGCAATAAAGCTTGTGATACAAAAAATTGTATCACTAATCTAATTACTTATCTCTGAAATTTGATATATGTTATTGGTTACCAAAAAAGTAAGAAAAAAATCCCTTTGGAATATAAATTCCAAAGACACTTATAAATTTTAATATTCAGTGGACACTGTTTTCTAACATGCCACCTCTGTGGATCAATATCACATTACAAGGTAGTCACTTTCATCCTGAAACCTAAACTCAAGGCTACATTTAGTGTCAGGGACTTGTAGGGACATTTACTGTTTTGAGGAAGTGAAAATCCACTTGTGGAAATTCATAGATGGCAGGGAAGGTGTTACTGAATATACCTGCCTGAAGGCAGACAGACTCTCTTGCTGTCCGTGAGACTATTTTGTGTGTGGGTAGGGTATTCTTACAGAGGTAGGATAGTCTTAGAGATGGCAGATACATAAGGGGTTATTTTAAAATAAGGACACATATGTTATGGAGCACCAAATATCTGTTCATTGGAAATCATTACAAATTACACAAAGGAAATCTAAAGAGAAGAAAAATAATGCTAGCTTTTTATGTAATATTCTGTTCAGTGAATAAAGCCGTAGGCAGTGCCACAAGGTTGTTGCTTTCAGGGTATGGCACAAACCAGTGATTAAAGATAGTAGCGTTGCCTAGTCCGTACAGACATACCAAACCAATGTGTCCTAAAACTAAAGTGCTTAGGACTCTTGGAATGTTCCTTTTATCTTTTTGTGGTTGTTCTTTCACTATGTCAAGGTTGAAGCTATGAAATATTTCTTTAGCTTCTTGGCTAAGGCAAGGCATTATGTACAGTATATTACTGCTACTGTCACGTAGTGGAAAATCTAACTGTTTAGAAACAAAAGATATTCTTTAAAAAGTTTTCAAGTCCAAGTACTCTACAAAGGACTTGAAAAGGAACATAAAATAGCTTTATTCCTAATTATTGTTTTAAAAATAATTTATGAAAAATAAACAAAAATGACAAAGTACTTCCACCTCTGCATGAACCCAGCTTGACCCAGCCAGAGTTCCAGAAGATGGTACCTGTTATGGTTTGTGTCTAGTTGTCCCCCCAAAGCCTCATGCAGTCATGGGGTGAGGACTTGTAGAGTTTGTGTTAACTCATTATCCACTGGGATTATGTGTGATCCAAGGCTGGGATTATGGGTTTTAGTACTGCTGGGATTACCCATAGGTGGGTAAGTACTGGGAAGTACCCATAGGTGTGAGTACTTCCCTACCCTGGGGCAGGTAATTTGCATTACAATGTAAGGTGGGAAGAGAAGCTAGCTGCTTGAGCGGCTGCTACCCCTCCCTTGCTCTCTTGCTCTTTGCCGCCACCATGAAAGGTTGCCCTCTGTTAAGTGCTGCTCTGCGTTGGACCCAGCTGAGTATGGACTGAAACCTCCAGTAACTGTGAGCTAAATAAACCTTTCCTTCCTTCATTTTGAGTGTCGGGTATTTGTCCCAGCAACGAGAGAAGAGTAACTAAGACAGTACCCTTGAATTCAACTTGTTCTTGATCTCAGACCACAGCAAAGCTCACAAAGGCCACCTCAATGTCCCCTCACTCATGCTCTGGAAGATCATGTCTTCCCCTCTTTCCATGGAGCTGTGGCAAAAAGAAACATGCCATCTACATCGAGCGGGTGCAGTGTGGGAAGGCTAATGGCATGACTCTCCATGTGGGCACCTACCCCAGCCAGTTGGGAATCGCCAGTGTAAGACTGGACAAAGACAGAAAAATGATTCTTGAATGTAAATCCAAGTCTGGATAAGTTGGAAAAAAGGGCAAAAACAAGGAAGAGCTCATTGAGAAAATGCAGGGGTGAATACAGCCTATTTTGCAGTCATGGTTTACCCTGGGCTTCTCTGGAACTTTTCAAGATGTCTCTGGAATGTTTCATTGTCTCCATCTTTTGTTATTGATATCTGGCTCTGTAAATCTATTTTTGCAATTTTTGACTAAAAATTTTATGAATAAAAATGGAGCTATTTTCCAACTCAAAAAAAAAAAATGGCAAGAGGATATAGTCAATTTCTTAAATCATTAGTGGAGAAAAATGACAAAACCTTTCATCAAGTATTGCCTTCTTATCATTAAATTGCTAGTCAGTTGGGTTTTTTTTTTTCCTCCGAATGCCTTCAGGGCAGGTTTGGCTGGCTTAAGTTGTGGGGATTGAGCCACAGCAACCTGAGCCTGACTGCTTTATTGAAGCAGCCACTTAAAGAACTGAGCTAAGTGGCAGGCCCCTTTTTTTAATTATATGAATTATTTGTAGCCACGTCTCAGTCACTTTCTTATTGCTGAGAAAAAGTATCCACAACCTAAAGAAGGGAAGGTGAGCTTCAACTCACAGTTTTTCAAGGATTCAGTTCTTGGCTTGCTCCAAAGCAGAAAGGGAAGGGCGCAAGGAGGCAGTGGAGGAAAAGTGCTCGTGTCCTGGCAGCCAGGATGCCCAAAGGGCAGGAGAAACCCAGGAGTGAGACCCAGCCTCCAAAGTCAGATCCGCAGGGACCTGTCCCTTCCAAACACACCTCACCTCCTCAGAAAACACCCAGCTTGGATTCTTCCTGGGTTGGATATTGCTGAGTCAGTGCCCCATGGTCTAACCACACACATGACAATTGCGGGGAACATTTTAGATCTAAACCATAACAGGCTAATTCATAAAACTTCTCTTTTCTCAACAATCCTGGTAATTGCTTGGACCATCTTGTTTAAAACAGTAACTTCTTATATTTCAGTTTTCCATTTTTAATCCAAGGGTTTTTGTTGTAATCATTACAATTACATGTAAATGATTTACTCTGATTTCACTCTTTCCTTCAGAATGAGAATATCTGATTCTTGAGTGACGCAGCTAATCCACTTTGACAGTATTTAGGTCAGGTCACAAAGCAAGAATGGAGTTTAATAATTTGTGTGAAGAGTCAAATGAGTTTGTGCCTGTTGGCTTCTGTGCTGTGTGTTAATTTAATCTTCTGTAAATTGTCTAAAATATAATACATATGTATTAACTCGTTTCTGCTGTTTATAACTATTCTTGGACTACATTGTTTAAAACATAACAGTTAATTTATTCTAAGCCCTTTGAAAATGTCATTCTATTCATTATAAAGATATTTTTTAGAAATGTAAATTTAGCCATAAAAGTTAACCTCTTGTTAAGACACCATTCACAATTTTCATATGTAGGCCAGTCCTCCTCTCTCTTCCTTAAAAGCCATGTTTATGATTTGGTATCTCAATGTAACAGAAAGACTCTGATAGGGCTTTTAGTAGGACTATCCAGACCAGAAAGATGAGGATCAGAAAATCAGCCCAGTGGAGCACATCATGCCAAGATACCCACTAGTCCAGGAATAGCAAA
>NW_004524691.1:6172490-6187459 GCF_000260255.1 Octodon degus | reverse complement strand
GAGAGAGAGAGAGAGAGAGAGAGAGAGAGAGAGAGAGAGAGAGAGGATCAATGGAGACTGGGGAATCAAAGGGAGTCAAGATGGCACATCATTAGCAGAGGCCTACAGACAAGTGTTTGGCATTCAGGAAGCATGGCAGCAGATCCTGGCAGCTCGGTGAAAAGCCACTATGGCAATATGGCTCAAAGTACCAGGGAAGGTCTAGTTGGGCACTCCTTCAGGAGTTGGGGGAAGCTCAGTACCACCCAGCTCTAACGCAGAAGTCTCAATCAGCAGAAATTTCACACTGCTGCATCTGAATAGCTTTCTCTTGCCCCTCCTTGATGATTATTTTGCATTTCACTTTGGTTTCTAGCTTGCACAAGAGCAGTGGTGTCCTGCTAACATTTACCAATGGGCTCGCTGGCTGAATCCAAAATAGAACAAAATGAAAAAGCCACCATGGCCAATTTCAAAGACAGACATCACTGAGCATCCACTTGGGAAGAGATGTATAGCAACAAGATATATTCCACCAAAAAATATACACACAGTAACCTTAAGAGCTAAGTATAGAGTGTAGCAAAATAGTTAGCAAGAGATGAGTCTTCTATATATTGCATTTCCCCTTAACATAAAATAGTTAATTATATTCATATTATTTATTTCAAAGTAATGGCTGTTTAACACTAGGCTTGCAGAATTCCCCAAAACTTAATTTTCCGTTCTTTGCCAATAGAAGCTCCAGTTCACCTTCAGTTACCCTCTCTGGTATTTGTTTTCTCTTCCCCTTTTGCTCTGTAGATACAGCCTTGAGAGTAACAGTGTCTTCTCTAATATCCAACTTTCCAATCTCCTTAGAATTGTCAAGTCTCTTTTGTGATGGGGATAGTTAGAGCTGAAATTCTCCTTCCTTTCTGTCTGCTCTCCTGTAGGCCAAATCCAGTCTGTACCTGTTTCTGTATAGTCCTTGAATTGACAGTTTTCTTTTTTCTGTTTTTAAGTGGCTGAAGAATATACACACAGAGAAATGATCGAGGAGAGAGATTATGATCTGCAAACCTAAAATATTTACCATGTGGTTCCTAGCAGCTAATGTTTGTTGATCCTTCTCCTGGTATTGCATTTAACTACTTCTATACAGACAATTGTTGTGATGACATCAGTACTTTTTTCTGATTCCTAAAATCCAGGCATGTCTCTGTCTTCACTATATTACCCCAAAGATCCCAAGAAGGTCAGAGCTAATTTAGGATAGTCCTAGTGCTGTTAGTATAAGACAGTAGCTAACTAACTGGGCACCAGAGAAGCAGTTTAGAGCAGGGGTGGGTAATAGGGATATGAGGACATGACCTCATAGCTATTTCTTGGGGCCACTTTAGGTCAGAGTGGTACCAGGCTGAGCCCTGGGGCAGAAGCAAGCTGGTCATACTTCCGGTATAAGAATAGTGACCTGAGAGGTCTTTTGAAAAGCAGTAGGACTCTCCTCCACAGCTATATGTGCCTGTGAAGAGAGCTGAGCTGCTGAATGAGGTGAGCATCTGAAAGGGAAAGTATTGAATGCCGTAGTGCTAGCATTATGGGGCTATCTGCAAAAATATCATGTAATTTTGCTTATATCATAATACTATGATGTTTTCATTTTTTCTCTTGAGGTTTTGTTTTTTTTTTTTTTTTGGACCCGGGATTGAGCTCAAGTCCTTGCACTTGCAAATTAGGTGCTTAAGCCCCCCAGCTATCTTCCTATCTTTCCAGCCCCAGATATGATTCTTATATAGCTCTAAATCCTGCTATAAAAATGCTGAATAAATGATAAGTTCAATGTCATACTTATTTTGTAGTTTTAAAAGAGAAAGAAAAATATCTTCCTGATCCTTCTTGTGCAGAAACTGACTGTGTTTCTTTCCTTCAAAGGTGCAGTACGCAGCAGGACCACAGGGCTGTGTCCATTTTCCCTCACAATTAGATCTGGCTGTGTGACCTAGTCCTGGGGAGTGAAACACAGCTGAAAGTCCCAATCGTAGGCCTGTCAGTCCCAGCCCTGTGAAGCCCTTGAGCAATCCTTCCCTCTCCTTCCCTGTCTGCTGGTTGAATGTGGATACCAGAGCAACACATGATAAAGATGGAAAAAAGCTCTCATGACCTGTGTCTAGACTGATGCATGGAACATAGCTTACCTTTGCTCCTGAGGGGATCTAAGAGCAAGAAGTGAATTTCTAGTGACGAATACACTTTCAGTTTATCTGTCACAATAGCCAATAGTACCGTAACTGGCCCATTCTTCTCCCACTCTCTCTTTTCCCCCAAGATTGTTTCAGTATGAACATCACAGATAATAACAAAAACTTGCTTAGTTCATTTATTGGTTTGACTAAATATGGATCTTTCATTTTGGAGGAGACAGAGTAGATAATTTTGTTCTGGAAAGAAATTAACCTTTGAATGACTTTTACAATACTGCAGAGACCCCTAGACAAGGTGACATAATGAAAAGGTAGAATTTTTGAAAAAGGCAAACAGAATTCACATTTTGAAAAATATCTAGCTGTCTCAACTCTTAGAATTGACCATTGTCTGTAAAGAGTGAACGTAACTAAAACATTTGTAGTCATGAGAAAGAGCTGTGTTGGCTGCTGCCCATGAAGCTTAGCTGGACTCCAAATCTAGGTAGAGAGCAATTGTTAGTCACAAAGTATTATTAAAAAGTGTTCTAGTGTATCTTCTCTGGGCAATTCTTGATATATATAAGATTTTAAAAACTAAAAGTTGCCTTCCCTCTTCTCTGCTCAACTTGAAAACTCAAGAGTTTATTTTTCTGAGTTTTTAAATTAAAAATGTTTTTTTTTTTTTGTAGTACTGGGCCTTGGTCATGCTGTGCAAGAGCTCTACCAATGAGCTATAGTTTCAGCTCATTAAAGTTTTTTGAAAACATTGAGACAGGACCTCACTAGGTTTTCAAGGCTGGCTGCAAATTTGTGATGCCCACATCTCAGCCTCCTAAGTAGCGAATTACAATATTCCTTTAAACTGGGTGAGGAGAGCAAGCCGGTAATCCTGGTTACTTGGGATTAATTTAAAGAGTGATTAATTGGTTCCTTTTTTTTTTTTTTTTTTTGCACATGTAACACCTTGTATCATTTTTTAAGCTAATTTCTTAACATAATTGTTGGTCATATTAATAAATAATCAAAGCACATTTTGTTATTAGGAGTTGTTTTGGGATTTAACAAGCACCCACTCAATATGCAATGCTGCTTTATTTTCAGTTCATGTAATCTCCTGGCTGCTTTGTAGAACCTTACTCCTTCAGTTTCTGTGATATGGTAAGATTCTGATAGCCAGCTCAGGCCCTGAGGACACTTGCTACAGGCATAGTGGATGGAAGTAACTACCCTGGCTGGAATTTGGGCAAGACACTGGAACAACACACCTCCTCTCAGGAAGCCTTGAGAATCATTTTCCTGGTGCGTTGATTGCTTTGATTTTTAGATATCTTTTCTTTATGAAACTATTACACTTACTTTGTGTCTGTATTTATTCCTATGATTGAACAAAGAAAAATTAAGGGCAGCAATAAAAACCAAATTTCAAATACTGAATATGTTTATGGCACTGAATATTATGACAAAGCTCAGATAACATTGTTTTCATTTGGAATGCACACATGAGTGAATCAAATGATGTTTAGATTTTTCTTGGTTCTTTCTCAATAATGGGTCTGATAAATCACCATCTGATTGCCTATTACATTCCTGAGATTGCACTGGGAATGACTGGCAGTAAAAGACTCCAATTCAGACTCACTTGTGTGCAAACAATAAACATTGTTTACCATTTTTATATTAATGTCAATGATTATAAAATAGTCAACAGCTAAAAGATACTTAGAAAAAAAGCAACATCTTGCCTTTAGAAAGAAATCTTTGAAAATATTTTCCCCATTTCCACTTGATCATGCTATTCCACAGCACAGCAGTAACACGAGATGTGCAACAGTTCCTGAGCCATGTACAGCTTTGATATCAATTACAAAATAATAATCTAGAGAATGCAAACATACTGAATATTATGGAAAAATTATACTTCTCTTGGGTTCAAATATTCTAAGTGTGCATTTTACAATCTCCAGATTGACCCAGCATATTACACAAATTTTCCTGTGCCTAATTTATCCCTCTTCACTAAAATAATGCTGGTGATTACTAACATTTACATCCTTTATGAAGGTTTTGCTCATTTATGCTCTCATTTGATTTGGTATTATGCTGTTTAAAAAATGGGAAAAAATTCTAAGATATATAAAATAAGTCATCTAATGTTTGGCTAAATAGCCAAACAGAGTTTGAAACCATGTCATTTGTCCAAATCTGGACAATGTCCTTTTTCATTTGGAATGAAAATGAAATGAACCTTTACTTTCATTTTTAGGCAAACATAATACTGTTTGGTAATTCAGTGAACTGTCTTGAGGGCATGACATTTTGGATCAATTTCCCAAATTTATGTATGTTTTGCATTGATTGGTTTTCTTGGATATTTACCCCATGCTACATCTATAAAACCTGTCCAACCAGGTTTTATAGATGTAGTATGTCCTGCTCCTGTCCATCGGTGTTTGTTCCTTTGAATGAAAATGATTTTTAGGAAGCTTAATGAAGAAAACAAATAAGAGGTAATGTTAAACCTAAGAAGAATTTAGACAAATTACAAAGTAGCCTCTATGGAGGTATGTGATAGTGAGGCTGGACAAAGAAGAATTCTTACATAAAAAAAAAAAACTGTAGTTTGGTATTTTTTTTTGCATTTTAGAACAAGGTCTACAGGGTCTCACTACGTAGGTCGGAATTGTAGTGATCCGCCTGTGTTCAGCCTCCCAAGCGCTAGGATTACAGGTGTGCACCACCACGCCCAGTCTCAATCGCCATCTGAGCGTGCCTGGGGTGCGGCCAGCACAGCACTCCACGCCAGGGATGGAACCCCGCTGCTGCGTCTGCCTAAATAGGAGCTTTAACCGGCTGAGCTATTTGGCCTGCCCTTAGTTTAGTCTTTCAGGAGAGGATGGTCTGAGATTACTAGCGAAAAAACAGATCCACATCCCAGGTAGTGGAGACCGCTGAAGCATCTCTAGGAATCATTTTAATAGCTTCAGTGAATAATTAATGCGGTTATTCCCTAGTATGTCTACACACTTTGGATTTTAAATGATAATTTATCATTATAAATAGTATCTGATTCTCATGAGTGTTAGTTAAAAATTATTCCATAGAAGTTTTATTAATTAAAAATACCCAACCTCCATTATAAATCTGAAATCTCTCAGAGCTTCTTGGGGTAAAGACAGGCGTTAGATACCACAAACCAGCGCACTACTTCAACTTTGGTGAGGCTGGGTACTTGTAATGCTTTGCGCAGGGATTTCTACCTGTTCTTGTGTTCTGTAAGTAGAGTCTCACAGTGTTTTGAGCAGGGCAGTGTCTGTACAGGTAGGGACAGAGGAAGGAAAGCCCCTCTGCCAGGTTGCACACAGGATTAGGTAGTATGAGAGTCTGCTCCTTGTGTGAGCTAGGCATTTGCTTAGGCAGGAAATGCATTGCTGTGAGCTCTTTCTGCAATGCGTTGCCCTCCCACAGAGTATTTGGAGGACCCAGAGTAGAGAGAAGTTCAAAGGTGAAAACTACTACTGAATTCATTCAGGACATACCGAGTTGAAGTCTGTTCTCATGGAGGTGGGTATTCCTAGGATTTGGAGTTACTGGTGGAAGCGGCTGTAGATGGCAGGATAAGGTCAGTTACCTGCAGGGAGGGGAAAGGGACTGACCCCTAAGCCTGTAGGAGCATGTGCAGGGGTAGCCTGGTGTGATCAAGGAGGCAGGAGCCCTCCGGTTGCTGTTTCTGGGGCCTGAACTTGAGGTAACTGACCCAGATGTGGAGGGACGACTCGGGAAGCAAGGGCTCCGGCTCTGCAGGCGACTCGGCACTGTGCTCCACCAACATGGGAGCTGCAAGAGGCAGATACTTTTGTAGATAGACCAGGTATCACATCCCTCCTGGCAATCTGGTGTATGCTTTTTGCCTTGGACCTCTACTTTGGTTAGTAGTTTGATCACTTTCAATCTAATGTTTATTTGATAGTTTTCCAAGTTCCATTTGTTAAGGAGAAAGTAAGTGGTGTTCTATCAATAAAAGTAGTGTTATATAATAAATGACTATTTTGTGAGCTGACACCTAAGCTGGTAGGAGGGTGTGCTGGGGGTGGGTGGTGGTGGTCAAGTAGGCAGGGGCTTATACTCAGATCAATTTCCCTGGACTTCTATAGTGGTCTCATCTTACATTCACAGATACTTAGACACTGTTTAGCATCCACACTCCACAATAACAGCAGATATGTACATAGATGTACTTTCTAAGACCTGTTACTAGCAAACAGTAATGTTAAGTTTCTGAATTTTAATTGACTGTGCTGGTGGCTGATCTCTGAGATGGCAGGTCTCCAGGTGGTGATCTAGCTGGGCATAGGAATTGTTGCACACAGAAAAATTACTTAACTGAGATCAGGGCATTTCAGTGAGGATTTTTATATCAGTTTCTACTTTCAATTTGAGAACTCTCTTCTTCAGGAGCAGAACCAAATTAGATTTTTGCAGCTTAAGGAGCCATGTATGCAAATATGTGGAATGCATTCCATTGCCAATCCGTTCCTTTCCCATTGCTGGTTGCTGCTCCAGGCAGTGACCGACTCTCCAACCTGCGTATAGCCCAGGGAATGCAGCATGCTGAGGGTGCTGTGGATCACAAACCAACTGCTTCAGACAACATGGGAAGAGGATTGGATATTGGGAGGCGATTTAAGAGATGCAGTTCAGCACGTACACACTCACTCCCACCGAGGCAGAGGGCATACGAGAAGCAACGTGTAGAGTAGGAGTGAGTGAGAGGAGGCAGAAAGGAGGCAGAAAGAATGGGCATGTGGAGGGCTAGAGCTGCCAGCTTTCCCCTGCCTCTGCTGACAGGCAGCGCCTGGCTCCTTTTCCTCCCACAGAAGGGTGGGTTACCAGCCCTGCCCTTTCCATCACGGCAGCCACTTTCTCCTTCATGGAAGATGATTGCTGGTTAGAGCACTGCTGATCTGGATTTACACATCCTCAGCCAAGCTAGTTTATCACTGCTGATCTGCCTAAGAATGTAAATGAGTACATTTAAATATCATATTCTCAACAATTTTATGCTTTGTTCTAAGCTCAAAATAAAGCTACCCAGGTGTTCTTTTATAAATAGGGCTGCATGAATTTCAACAAACCTTTGCATTATTCATTGCAACAAAAGAATCAGAGTTCTTTCTATAGATATAACTAATTTTAACACTTCTTAAAGTAATTAACTGGAGGTAATTAGCACATCACTAAACATCTCTTTACCAGATGTATCAATGCCGACTTCTCGATCGTTGTGTTAGATGAACAATTATCCTGAAACTCAGTAAGGGTTATCTATTGTCAACTTATGGCCATGGTGACTTTATATTATCATCGCTTGTTTTTAATTGAAGCCTTTGGCAAACAATTTAAGTGAGATCTGCTACACAATAGCGCTGATCTCGAGGTTGAAACATTAAAACTTCATGCATGAGAGATTTATTTTTTTAATAGGATTAATCACACTAGACATCACTTACCCTCCCCAATTAAAACCCAGTTAGTTTGCAAACAATTTATTAAAAACTCCACCTCATGAAAATGTGAATTAGTATAATGGATTTTCTGACCTAGTTAAAATTGGCAACACCTGCTCTACCTAAACTCAAGCTTTTCTTTCTTTGTCAAAAATTCCTTACTAACAAGGTAGGTGGTTGGCACTACATAAAAAACAAAGCTTCTATGAGATATATAAAATAGTATGCATAAAAGAGCAGTCGGTCACGAACTGCTAAATTCAGAGATAATTTCCAATGTTATTTCCATGAATGCTCACAACTGAGAGTTTGGTTGTTTAGAGATCTGTTTACCAAAGTCATCCAGGGGCAGAGGTCTTCCCTTAAGTGGGGAAGTCCTTAAGTGGCCCCTTTCTGTCCCGTGGGAATAGAGCTGGACCCGAACTGGCCTGGCAGAGACGTTGACTTCTCATCTTCCTTGGCTGTAAGAGCTAAGCACTGTGGAGGAGCAGTGTTTTAGGCACTTTTTCAGCACTGGCAGGAACTACTCAGCACCCACAACATAAAGGAAGACAGGGTGACGTTGGCTCTCGGGTCTTGGCTTTTCACAGGGTTTAGTCCTCAGCTGGCTGGCCACACAGCAGGAAGGTCATGGTGGAGAGGCCAGTGGAGACCTCATCCCCTGAACATATTCTGCTCATGTAAGTGAAGCTTATTTGCAGTGAATCTGATGACTAATTCTAGTTATGAGTGGTAGGAAAACTGTGAAGTGAAGTGATTCCAAATATACTTTAAAATGGTATTATTACAAGGAATTAAGTAAATAATTCAAGTTGAATCTAAACAGAAAAGTTTGCAATTTTTATTAGTAGAAACTATTTTTTGTGCTTGCTCATTAAATGAGTGTGGAACAAGTATGTATGTAGAAAACAAGCACTCATGGGATGTCACCTTGCAAGTGCATCCAGGTGGTGTGCTTGTCCCAGCTCGCCCTGGGCAAGCCGAGAAGGAAAGATGGGCTCTCACCACTGAGGTTGCTCCAGATCTTTGTCCTTGGAGAACTTACGTTTTATTGAGAGACCAAACAAAAACATAAAAATAAATGGTCTATGTAACAAAGTAGAGGGCTGGGTAGATAGCTCAGCAGCTTAAGTACTGCCTGGCAAGTGCAAGGTCCCGAGTTCAATCCCTGGTACAGAGAGAAAAAAGTAGAAAATAAATAGTCTACATTAAATACAATAATGAAAGGAGAAAAAAAGCATGGGAGGGGAAGGGATATAAAATGATTAAAATAGGATATGTACAAGTATTAATTCAGAAAGTGGATATAATTGTTATGTATCACAAACATATAGTAATAAAAAAGAAACTGTAAAAATGAGACAGATAAACCAGAGATATTATACTCAGATAACTTGTGCTCATATATGTGTGCTATAATTTTAAGAAGAGGCCACAAAGGGTCCCTAAAAAGGTGGTATTTGAAAAATCACCTGAAGAAGGTCCTGTAGGAAGAACTTTCCAACTTTCCAGAAGATGGAATTGCAAGTGCAAAGGTAGAGAGGTGGAACAGGAAGGCTAAGATACTGATTTAGTTTAGGGACAATGGTGGCTAGGTGTAGGGTGTGTAGTGGATATGAGGAGTGGCCAGGCCATGAGCATACTCTAATGGAGGAGTCCCAGGGGTCATCATTAATTGGCTATGTAGTGAGAAAGGCAGGCCAGTTCTGACAGCGTGGCTGACAGCTCCCCAGGTTCTCCTGGTCACTGCACCTCTCTTGATCAGCCACCTACATCTTCCCTTTCCCATTGAATTGCCTGAGACCTAGTCCCTTGCTTGGCCTAGCGGTGCATACCCATAGCCTCTTCTCTAAGTATAGCTTGAATATCTATGAGTTAGAATGCTTAAGGAAGGCTTAAACCTTCTGGGGCTTCTGGAGGCATACACATAAGTTTTTTTATCTATTGAAAGTTTTGGATGTTTAAGTAGAGCCTGCAAGAAGACTTGTAGCTGATTATGAACTCCTGAATTGGAATAATACAAAAATATAGACAAGATGAAGTCCTAGAAAGTTTGAGAGGAGATCTGGTTGAACAGTTGTTGTTGTTCTTTTTTTTTTTTTTTTAACTTCACAAAGATACACCAAAAGCAAATGTGAGAGGTTGAAATGGTAGTGCAGAACTCTTGGGCAGACCCAGGAAGCAAAGAATGTGTTCATTTTTTAAATGAAGAAGTGAGCACTGTAGAAGAGAGGTTTTGTTCCAAGAGAGTGTCAGACTATCTGCCAACAGCTTGGGTAGGTCAGGTATGTTCTGTCCAGGAAAGTGGCAGCCTGTGCCCATGTGGTGCCCGTTGGAGTAGATTCCACTGGACCTTTGGGAAACATCAGTGCCAAGTGATGATGGTGATAAAACATGCAGGTGCGTGCTGAGCCTGAGATTGGTGTCTCTGGAGGACAGAAGTGGTGTAATAAAAGGATGTTGATATTCTCGTATCAGAAACGCTGAATAAGCACTGGAAATGAGTAAAGCAAATGCTGACAGATTACTGGGGATTCAGTAACCAGGCACAGATTTAGAAATGGAGCAAGAGGAAACATTGTTTTCTTTCCTGCCTGACTGAGCTGTCAGAATAATGGAACATCTGTCACATTGTATTTATGTCAAACTCTGACTCCTCCGAGAGCAAGCCACTTGAGGGCAGGGTGCTGTCTCTTGTAACCTTGCAGACCTTCTGCCTGGGTGGGTGCTCCTATGCTTGGTGCTCAGTAGACGAAGGGATGGCAGGGAGGCCGGATGCCTGCATGGGCAGAGAAGTGAAGGCGCGCATACATAAAGAAATGAATGATCACAGTGGTGATAGATTTTCCTAAAAAGATGCTATATCACACACACACACACACACACACACACACACACACTCTCTCTGCCATACACTGATTATTTATTTCCCATCTTAATTTTATGCTAACAATTTGAAGGGCAATAATCAACTTTGAGTTTTATTTTGCGTAGCTTTTTAAATTTAAAAACTCAATTAGCTTTAAATAAATGTCAAAGAAAAATAGATGGAAGAGGAATCTATTAACTTAAAACAATGTAAAAGAGAAAGTAATAAAGTGAGTACCTTATTTGAAACCTCATTAAAAATATCTGTAAAAATGATAACATGTATGGCAGAATTGTTAAGTTTAAACGCTAATAGGATATTTGAGGATAGCGAAGCAGTTTTTCTAGGTACGATAATGGTGGCGTAGTTATATTTAAGAAACCAAGAGTCTTTCTATTTCATAGATATGTTTTAGAACACTTCTAGATGAAATATTATAAGATACAGAACTTATTTACAGTTAATACAGAAGGAACGAAAGTGGCTATGATGCAGCCCTGGGGTTCGGCAGCTGGCGGGGCCGGGGATGGGGATACTGCTCTATTTCTTAATATGTGTAAGAGTCTCTGATAAATAATTAAGACAAAACAATTGAAGTGAATATTAAGGACTGGAAAGTCGGTGTAGCGGATGGTTTTAGGTCAATTATATTAGGTACGCGCTGCAGTTCCTCACTCATCTTGCCCGTTGCTGCTGTAACTGCAGTCGCGGAACGATGGGCGACTTGGGGATCGGCATATTTGTTTTTATTTTAAGAGTAATATATATTTAAAAAAAACTTCAACATATTCTTACATGTCACAAAAAGCTCTTTCTAAAGGACAACATAAGACCTATCCTTTGTTCTGTAGAAGAACTCTGTATTACTTGCAAATCTTAAAATAAATCTTCTTGATATGTTTAACAAAGATTCACTAAAATAAAATGTTAGACCCTCTTCTTCTGACATACCTGTGTGCTCATAAGCCTGTCATTTGTTCAGGATTTTTTCCTCAGGACTTGGCTTCTTCCATTCTGCATGACTGTATTTATGTTACAATTGCAAAGTCTTTATGGCCCCTATTTCATGTACTTTAATTTCTACGTGGTCTTGCACACCGAACTGCCTGCAGAATTCTGACACCCTGCACAGATATATATCTAATTATGCTTTTGACTTTAATGCAATTAATATGATTCCATCCTCTGATCGCAGGGTATATATTTTAATTTTTAATTGGCCATTATTTTTCCAAGTGAGTTTACTACATTTGAATTAAATTAGAAAGTACATGTGAACAAAATTCTGGTATTTTATGTTTGAAATCTATTGTTATACATATTCCTAACATTAGATTAGCAATTCTATGTAGCTGGGTGCATTTCACACATGAATTACATATAGATTTATGTAAACACTCTTTTTTAGTGTAGGACAGGATGGGACTCACTGACTCAGAGACCAAGCCTACTGTTATTATTGTTATTTTTCAGATGTCATGGTTTGATCTTCAGTACATCTAAACCTATGTTTATAATTTTTATCCAGAAGACTTCTTTTGCTCTAGTGAAGAAATAGTCTTTTGGCTATTCAAACTGTCTAACTCAAGGGCTGGCGGTAGTGTAGCAGGTAGCACACGCAAGTGAAGAAAGTATCTGGGTAGAGTGTGTGGGCTCTGGAGATGGCTCCTCTGTACAAGGGCAACATTTCTTGCCTTTAGTCAGATGTGCCTTGTGTCCATAATGTGTCCTGTATTTCAACAGAAGTCATAACTCCTGATTTTCATGTTAAATATTCTAATTTTTAAAAATGTAGGCCAAATAAAATTTTCTTGATGAAAGAAGCACTGATCTAGGCCAAATAGCTTCTGATGGCTTGCTGCCCTGGAATTTCTACAACTTGCTTACTTGTTCAGTGTGCTTATTTTCTATAACCAGGGAAGGAATATTGGTCTGCTAATTGTCTCACAGGAGCTCTGTATGCTGACTGTGCATGTCCAAGGAAGACACGAGGCCACTTTGTTGACTCAGCTCAACACAGTGGATTGAAGACAGTTGGAGGGTGGGGAGACAAACACTGTCCTAGCTGGGAGGCTGGAGGGTACAGTGAAAGACCTTGTGTATAAAAACTTTCATGGTAATGTGCAATCTTTAAAGTAACAGCTATACATCCATAAATCCATTCTCAACAGAATTACAGATGTTCAGTCACAGAAGTTTAAAAATCACAAAGATTCACATAAGGTGGACTATTACAATAATAGCTGTGATATTAAATATTGAAACAACAAAATATGTAGCAATAGCAAATAATGTCAATTATGATGCAATCACTCCTGTGTAAGGTAATAATTCATGTAATTAGAGGAATAGAAATAAATACTTTAATGAAAGAGAAGAGTTGTGAGCTGGTGACATATGTTAAGCATCCTAAAGAAGCCCCAGTTTCAGTTCGTTAGAACAGAGTTAGTTGAAAGCTGTCAGTTGTACATGATGTGATGAAGTGCGTGTAAAGCAAGGGAGAAAAAATAATCACAATGCCTGTGTGTAGTGGAACTCACACTAGAAGATGAAAATGGTCTTAAACAGGACATCGAGGTCTGGAATAATCTAAGACTGCATAATGGGAGAGGGGAGTTTAATGACTTGAGTGACTTTAAAGCTGGGGTCACGTCTGTGGCTGTAACGTTAGATCACATCACGTAAGTCAGATCTGGCTTTTTAGTACTTGCATATTTACTGCCCAGTGCTTCCCCCAAAGGGTCCTGAACTACCACATGGCTTGCAGCTCTGCATATACTGGCTGTTCTTGTCTCTGTAATCCAGTTACTCACAGCCTATCTGCTGGGAAAACTCCCATTGCACCTTCTCTCTGTGAATTTCTGTTCGTACTTCTTGGTTACCTCCATCGTTGACGTCTTAGTTACTTTTTCATTGTAGACAAAACACCCAATACTCAAAGTGAAAGGGGGAAAGGTTTAGTTAGCTCACAGTTTGTAGGCATTTGCAGTTTACAGTTAGCTGGCTCCAGGGCGGGATGGCACATGGCAGAACGTCACAGAAACAGTTCCTGGCACCCAGAAGGCAGAAGTCAGCCAGGCAAAGGGCCAGCCTGTTTCTGTCCCTTATATCTTATCCAGGCTCCCCACTCATAGGGCAGGGGGCACTCACACCTTTAATCCTAGTGCCCTTCATCCTGGCATTGCACCATGAACCAATCCCTGTGCCTCACTCTCTAGATCCAGCCACCTCTGAAAAGCCCCACTTATGATTGTGTGAGGCTTTGGGGAGGCATCTAGACACAAGCCACAAGATCTGCTCCTCCCCGTCTTCCATAATCATTTATGCTTCTGCTTTCTCCACTAAGTTTGGAGTTGTTACAAAAGGGAAACTATTTCTTCTTCCTTGGGCATTGGATCAGTAGTACGGTATCTGGTACCCAGGGAGCAGTTCCACCCTTTCTCAATTAGAGTTTTTGTAAATTGTAAGACCTGGGTTTATGCTGTGCCAAGCTACACCACTGCATGAGCTTAGATCCTAATAGTCTTCAGTTTCATCCATATATTTATCTCATTTTCCATGAGTGAAAATACTTCGAAGGACTGTTTTGTCTTCTCCAGAGAGTAAATGCTCCTCATTCTCAATGCTCAGTGCCCAAGATACTGTGCAAACATAGAATTCCTGTGCAATCTTGATACTCTTTCTAAAAAAAAAAAAATTATACTCTATAGATTTATTGTATAAGTTCAAATTTTCTTATGTCTGGAATACTACAGGGCTTGATAGTTTTGTCTTTAAAAAGGAGAAAAATGGATACCATTGATGGAAATATAATGTCACTTATTTCCAAAATAACTTTTTGCTAATATTTTTTTAAATTTGTTCTTTCTTTCTTTCTTTCTTTCTTTCTTTCTTTCTTTCTTTCTTCTTTCTTTCTTTCTTTTTTTTTTTTTTACCAGGGATTGAACTGTCTAGGAAAGTGGTTAAGAACTATCTTCCTAGTCCCCAGTGAACTATCTTCCTAGTCCCCAGAATTTTTATTTTAGTATTTTATATATCAGAAGTAAGTCTTCTATAATATTTATTCACAATAGTTTGGAGTTCAATAAAGGAATTCAGGAAATAAAAATGAGTTCTTATGATCTTTGACTTCTTTATGTTGTAATATTCTAGATATTTAAGATAAAATGGAATTTTCAAAAATCAAACACTGGTATAAAATAATGAAGTCACATTCTCAAAAAATCTTAATCATTTTACAAGTTTGGAAGTAAAACTGTGCAAAATTACAATAAGTCCCCTAAATAATGTATGTAGTTTGATACTTCTGAGCAAAATTTTTTTTCTCTATACTGCATTCTAAAGCTTTCTCTTTTTTTCTCCACTTCCAAAAGACTATATTCATTCAATAGACTCTGGATCTAATTGTGTCCATCTTTTCTCACATCACTGATAAGTTTCAAGTATCAGCCT
>NW_004524691.1:6161913-6170655 GCF_000260255.1 Octodon degus | reverse complement strand
CAAATTGTGCTGCTATAAACATAGGCACACATATATCACTATGATATGATGTTTTCAGATCCTCTGGAAAAATTCCCAGTAGAGGAATAGGTGGTTGAAATGGGATTTCCAGTCCAACTTTTCTAAGGAGTCTCCAAGTATTAGCCTTTAAAATTAGGCTACCTCTGAGAAGTTGATAATGCTCCTCTTTATTAAATATTGCTTTTTGTGTTCAAATGTATACATTGGGTGTTACAGAAGTGGTTTCTTAAATGAAAGCTATTTATTCAATAAATTAAAGAGAATTACTTTCCCCAGGTTAAATAAATAGAAATTTTTCATTATCTTGGTTTAAACATAGAATTCCTGTCAAATTTAAACAAATTTCCTGTCAAATGAATCTCCTGTCCTATATTTATTTAGAATAAATCTAACTAAAATCAACCTGCACACTATTTAATGAGAATGGATTTTTTATCTTTACTAATACATTTTCATTTGATTTCCTTTTGTATGTGGAAAACATTGTGTTTCTAGAAATTGTTGGAAAAAACCAAGAAGATTAAATTCCAAGAATAAGATGCTGACCAGATCTGATCTTGGCCTTTAACATCTCTAGGTGCTCTCTATGTGCTATACAAGGTCATATTTCTAGGTCAGCAACAGCGAACATTTTAGAGATAAGTGACCAAAAGGCAACCCAAAGTCCACTTTCTTATCACAAAGTGCCTACACAGAAGTTTTAATTTAGAAATACAACTGTTATCCAGGGCTTGCTTGCTAGGGCAACTTAGCTCACCTGCCTACTACCTGCATGCCATGGCACGTGTGCCCTGGGGTTGCCACCACTGACCCAGGGGAGGAGTAGTGCAGCATTTTATATGTAACACAGAGGTACTTTTTTCAGTGCTTAGAAAAACATGTTGACATACACTTCTAGAAACTCACGGCAATGCCAGGCCAGCTTTCGAAAATTAACAGAGCATCTCAGAATGATTCTGCTATGGATACAAGCTTGCCAATTTGTCATTGTTATCATTTCTTTAAAGGAATTTTAAAAGCAAATCATCTTAAATTTAAGAAAATCTTTTATTATAAATATTTCAAGTGTATGCGAAAGTAAAGAGAATAATAAAATGAAAATCTATATATTCATCACCAAGCTTGGGTATTGAATATGAAAATAGCCACCCAAGTCTCTTCAATATCTTCTTAGATCCCATTCTTCCTCCTCTCTTTGAAATGCAGCCATCATCTGAATTCAGTGTGTTTCACATTCATGCAAGTGATCTTATTTTATACATTCCTTAATAATGCACAAATTGTCTCAATCTTCATATTTCCTTTGGTAGTCTGTTTCTCTTTTGGTGCTCAAATGAAGTTTCGAAAATTATCCATATTATTACACAGTACATAGTTCTAGTTTTTTGTATTAGAATGTAGTTCTCATTTTTGTAGTAGTGTGGGGTTACCCTGTATTGGTAGATCATCATTTATTTTTCACTTGCATAATGATGGACATTTAGGCTAATTCAACTTTTTTGTTACTACCAACAATACTTTACTGGAAATTGCTCAAAGGTGTATAATTTTGAATGGAAAAAATGTATTGAAAGCTTTTACCATTCTCTCACAGTAGCTATGCTAAAGATTTTGTTTTTAATATGCTGGTACTCTTCTTTAATATGTATCTTCATTTCATGTTAAAATTGTTTTTGGAAACTATTACATGTTTATGTTATATATATATATATATATATATATATATATATATATCAAATGAGTTCAAAAAACATTGAAACTATGTTTTGGGAAAATTACACTTTTCTGGTCAGTACACACCAGGTGCATTGTTGAAATGTTACATTATATTATAACCTAGATGTATTAATCAAATTAAGACATATTATAAAAAAAAACAACACATGTAGAGTTCAGATCATGTACCTTGTCTTTCCCAAAACTTTTTACTTATCTTTTAGCATAACACCTATTCATGTCCATAAACAACCTCCACCGTTGAAAAACTTTTAGACAAGTTAGAGAGTTTAATTCCAAGATTTTTAAGTATACAGATTGGTAGTTTAATAGGTAACATATACTATATCTGTAATAACATCAGCAACAATGAAAACATTTCTACATTACATCATTAAAATGTTCTTTCCACAGAAAACAATGTTTGGAAAATTTTTTATCCATAATTCAAATACTACTTTATTTTGATGGTGTGTGTTTATTTCATATTTAAAACTATGAATTGGGTGGGACTTAGGCCTGAGAGCCTTTTTTCCTCATAGTAAAGTATGGCAATATTAGAACACTTATCTTTTCTGAAAGAAAAAAATAGCAACTCAGCTTTAAATTTGCTAACTCTTTTGCTGAACTTTTGTAAGTAAAAAAGAAATATTGCAGTCACTGTTCATCTAAAGATAGTAAAATCCTCCTTTTCTCATAATACAAGTCAAGGGGCAGGCCAAATAGCACAGAGGATTAAAGCACCTGCTTAGACAGATGCAGGGGCCAGAGTTCGATCCCCGGGTTTGCAGTGCCGACCCCTCCCCCAGGGCATGCTGAGACAGCCGTAGAGACTGGGCGCAGTGGTGCACACTTACTGTAATCCCAGCAATTGGGAAGCTGTAAACAGGAGGATCATTACAAGTCCGATCTATGCAGTGAGATCCTGTAGACCCTGTAGACCCTGTCATAATAAATACAAAATAATAATAATAATAATAATAATAATAATACCCAGTAGACAGCTGACATCTTAGAATAAAACTGCTTCAATGTGTTGGAAACAGAAGGTGTGAGAGCACCTCAACATGTTTGAATTGGGGGAGCATCTTCTTAGCTTTAGAACCCATCCTACCTGACACCAGATGACTAAGATTGTCAGCAGCAGTTTGCATCTTGCATTAGCAAAGCTTGTGGTAAAAACAAAATAGAAATGGAAATTTTAATTCTGATTTTGTCCCTAAATGGATTATCTCATGCAAACCTCATTGTGTATACACCCCTTTTGATAGACCACAGGCTGAAATGATGAGTGCCATTGGGACAGAGTGAAGGCCAGGGTGAGGGCATCTTGGGTGGCGCCATTGTGAGCAGGCACTCAGGCTAGGATGGGTGGGAGACACATGAAAGACAACACAAATGGGAGTATGAGAAGTGGATGGAATGAAGGCTGAAAGATACAGAGAAAGGAGTGATTAGGGTCAGATTGTGGAAGGTATTTATAGTCATGAATATTATGTTAAAAGATAAAGGATCTTTTACTGCATCTTGATGGATTTCGTTGATTGCCTTTGGTCCATTCTCAAAAGAAGTCTTGTACTCACATTTGGGCAAAGTGCTGATCCTCTAAGGGCTTGGCTCTTTCATGGTCTAACTGAGGTCTCACTGTCCCCAGCCTCTGGCAGAGGCACTCCAAATCCTCACTTTGAGTTACATTCTCTTTTTCTTTTCCCAAAGTGTTTGGATGCACTTGTGAAATATAGATTCATAAATAAGATCAAGCTCACCAACTTCTCCGATGAATTTGAGGTTCCCCAATATCTTGAGCTTTGCAGTGGCTTTGTGTTCTTCCTCCTCCTTGGGGAGCAGGGAGTTTTCATGCTGACCATAGATATCAACATTTCTGGTTCAGCTTTCAAATTTATTTTGTAATTTGAAAATTAGGAGGCAACTGAATGTTGTGCTTTTCTTCTGTCCAGGATGACCCTTTGCTGCCGGGCAATCAAAGTTTGGTGCATCTTCTGCCAATCACAGACATAGCTAAACACACACTGAGCTCTACTTTGGCTGTTCTAGGGCTTTGTATGTCCACAATCAGCAGAATGACCCCTTAGGATGAGTTTAAACTCCACACACACACTGTGGAGCTCCAGGAGCTCCTCAAGAAAAAAAGAGAGAGCTCTCCAGTCCAAACCCAGTCATGCTGTGTGAGTGAAACGCTCTGCTGCGCCCATGGGACACCCCCATCACTCCGGAGCCCCCACCCCCCATGCACGTTAAGTGAGTGAGAACTTATGCTTCATTCTCAGGACCCGCAGAACCATCCCAAACCAGGCCTGGTGAGTGTGTGGGAGAGCTTCCAGTTACCCTGTGCCTGCGGGACTGCTCCAGTCCAAACCCAGGCATGCTGCGTGAGTGAGACCCTCAGCTGTGCCCTTGGGACCTCCTACCACCACTCCCCATGCCCTCCAAGTGCCCTCCCCATGCCCGCCAAGTAATGAGAACTTCGGCTGCATTCTGGGGACCCCCAGTTCCAGCCCAAGCCCAGGCCAGGTGAGTGTGTGGGAGAGCATCCCCTCTCCCCTACTCCCCCTTGTCCCCTTCAGACCCAGCTCAGGCCTGGCTCACAGGCCTGGGGTGAAACTCTGCAGCTGCAGTCCCTGGAGAGAGTAGGGGACAGAATGACCCAGCTAGTCCAGGAGCAAAACATCTTGCCAGAGGGGCACAACAGGTTCACTCCCAAGGACTGAAGAACAGAGGAGATGAGCACAGCAGCCAGACCCAAGCAAGGCACAACTGGATAAATTCAAATTTTGCAGATCTGCACCTGAATTTCAGTAGACACCAAGGTTATAATTGCACCAAAGTTCTACAACAAAGATTAGAGGACAGTGCTACACAAAATGACAGTTAGAAGGAGCAAAATGCAATCTCAGATGCCAAATCCACCCATAACAAGTGCAGAGGACACTAGCACAGAACAAATTGGGAATCACACAGCTGAAATCAATGACTCAATAGTGTTTGAAATAAAGAAACAACTGCAGAAAAGTATAGAGGAACTCAGATCAGAAATAAAAAAGAAATCTCTGAATTAATAGCATCTGAAGTAAAGAATCAAATACAGAAACATATGTAGGAAAACTGATCTGAAAAAAAACTCTGCAGTAAAACAATAACTGTTTCTAAAGAAGACATTGGTAAAAAAAAAAAAAAGAAGAGATTAGAAAAACGATGGATTTCTTGAATGAGCCATACAGGAAAGAAATAGATCCCATGAAACAGAGTCAAAGAGATACAGAGGAACTTAAAATCTCAATCACAAGCTTGCAAAATCATTTGAGTGAAAGTGAAGACAGAGTTTCAGATCTTGAAGACGCTGGTGTAGCTAGTGAAAAGGTGAGAAAAGATCTCTTAAAAACAACTAGGATGCAGGAAAAAATAATCCATCATCTGCAAGATGATGCAAAGATGAACAATGTGACAATAATAGACATCAATGAGAAAGGAGTCAATACAAATGATAGCTAAAAAATATGGGCAAAAGTAATAGCAGAAAACTTCCCAAATATGTGGAAACAATCTGACATCCAGGTAACCGAAGTATACAGAACATCATCAACCCAATTAAAAACACACTGAGACATATAATAGTCAAGATCCCAGAAATCCAGCACAAGAAGAATATACTGAAAGCCGCTAAAGAAAAGAAGCAGATCATATTCAAAGGAAAACACATCAGAATTGTGGCCAACTTCTCTTCACAAACCATGAAGGCAAGAAGAGCATGGAGCAGAGTACTCCAAGTCCTCTATGAAAACAAATTCCAACCTAGACTACTATACCCTGCAAAACACTCTTTCAAGTTTGATGGAGAAGTGAAATACTTCTATGACAAAGAACAACTAAAGAATTTCATGATGACAAAGCCAACCCTACACAGACTACTGAAAGATGTTCTAGAGAGGGATCAAAATGATCAGAACTCCATGAATGAGAACAGAAGGAACCCACTAAATAGGGCAAACAATTAAACACAGGAGAAAAAGCAATAAACAACCGCAGGTAAATAACATGTCCATTATAAATCAATACATCTCAGTCATAACGATCAATGTAAATGGACTCAATTCACTAATTAAGACAAATAAACTGTCACAGTGGATTAGGAAACAAAATCCAACAATATACTGTACAAGAAACACACTTAGCTCATAAAGACATTAATAGACTGAAAGTCAAAGGATGGAAAACAATACTACACTCCCCAGCACCTCAGAAAAAAGCAGGGGTAGCAATCCTATTCTCAGACATTCTCAACTTCAAACAAAAAATGATGAAACAGAATAAAGAAGCTCACTATATACTAGTGAGGGGAAAAATTCAAGGGGAAGAGGTAACACTCATTAATGCATATGCACCAAACACAGGAGCACCCAACTATATAAGACAAATCTTAACAGACAAGAAAAATCTAATATCCAATATGAATATCTTAACAGGAGAACTTAGCATGCCTTTATCCCCAAAAGATAGGTCAACCAGACAAAAAATTAGCAAAGAAGTAGCAGAACTGAACCAAAGCTTGGAATAAATGGGCTTAGTGGACATATACAGAGTGTTCCACCCAAACACAGATAAATACACATTTTTCTCAGTCTCACATGGGTCATTTTCTAAAATAGACCACATACTGGTCCATAGGTCATGCTTAAGTATATGCAAGAAAACAGAAATTATTCTATGCATAATATCAGACCACAGTGCAACGAAACTGGAAATAAATGATAAAAGTAACCAGGAAAACCCTCTAAATCTATGGAAAGTAAACAACACCCTACTCAGCAACCAATGGGTCACAGATTAAATTAAACAAGAAATTCTACAATATTTACAATTCAGTGAAAATTCAACCATGACTTATCGGAATTTATGGGATTAGATGAAAGCAGTTTTCAGAGGGAAATTCATAGCTGTAAACTCACACATTAGGAAAACAGAATGGGACCAAATAAACAACCTAATGCTGCACTTCCAACATCAAAAAAGGAAGAGCAAACCAAACCTAGTGCCCAAAGATGGGCAGAAATCATAAAAATTAGAGTGGAAATTAATTCAGTTGAATGAAGAAAATAGTTCAAAGAATTAATGAATCAAATCAGTTCATTGAAAGGTTAAATAAAATTGATAAGCCCCCAGCTAACCTCATCAAAAAGAGGAAAGAAAAATTTCAATTATAAACAATAAGGAATGAAAAAGGTGTAATCACCACAGACCCAGTGGAAATTCAGAAAATTATCAATAGCTGCTTTGAGAATCTTTACTGTCATAGAATAGAAGACACAGATGCAATGGACAGATTCCTAGAAAGGTAAAAATTTCAAAACTGAATCAACAAGATATAACAATTCTCAATAACCCAATAACAGCCAATGAAATATGAGATGCAATAAAAAACCTACCGACAAAGAAAAGTCCAGGTCCTGATGGATTCACAGCGGAATTCCACAAGAAATTTACAGAAGATATAATCCTTATACTCCTCAAACTCTTCAATGAAATTGAAAAGGAAACAGTTCTCCAAAAATCATTCCTGGAGGCAAGTATAATACTGTTACCAAAACCAGGGAAAGACACAACTAAAAAGAGAACTACAGGTCAATCTCCTTCATGAACATAGATGCAAAAATCCTCAATAAAATCCTAGCAAATAGAATACAGCAAATCTTCAAGAAGATCATACACCATGACCATGTAGGATTCATCCCAGGGATGCAAGAATGGTTCAATATACACAAATCTATAAATGTAATATACTGTATCAATACAGTGAAAACTAAAAACCACATGATCATCTCCATTGATGCAGAAAAGGCTTTCGACAAAGTTCAACACTCATTCATGTTCAAATTCCTACAGAAAATTGGAATAGATGGCCTCTACTTCAATCTGATGAAAGTCGTTTAAGACAACCCAATAGCTAACATAATTCTAAATGGGGAAAAACTGAAATCTTTTCCTCTCAGATCTGGTACAAGACAAGGATGTCCTCTATCACCACTCCTATTCAATATAGTTCTGGAATCATTAGCTAGAGCCATTAGAAAAGAGGGAGAAATAAAAGGAATAAGAATAAGTAAAGAAGAAGTTAAAATATTATATGCAGATGAGATGATACTATACTTGGAAGACCCAAAAAAACTCCACCAAGAAGCTACTAGAATTGATACATAAATTCAGTAGCATAGCAGGATGCAAAGTCAATACTCAAAAGTCAATAGCATTCCTCTACACAGATAACAAACACACTGAGAGGGAAATCATAGAAACAATACCTTTTACAATAGCACCGAGGAAAATGAAATACCTTGGAATTAATCTAACTAAGGAATTCAAAGATCTTTTCATGGAAAATTACAGTACTCTTAAAAAAGAGATCATAGAGGATTTCAGAAAATGAAAAGATATTCCCTTCTCCTGGATAAGAAAAAAACTAACATCATGACATTTGGGCCACACTCCCAAAATTGTGGTACAGATTTAATGCAATCCCTCTCAAACTGCCACCAACATACCTCACAGAGCTAGAGAAATCATTCCTAAAATTTATTTGGAACAAGAAAAGACCTAGAATAGCAGAGGCAATCCTGAACAACAAAGGCAAGGCAGGAGTCATTACAATTCCTGACTTGCAATTATACTACCAGGCTACTGTGATAAAATCAGCATGGTACTGGCAAAGAAATAGACCTAAGGATCAATGCATAGACTAGAAGAGGCAGAAGCCTCTACAAACACACTCAGTCGCCCTACCTTTGGCAAAGGAGCCAAACATGCTCACTGGATGAAAGATAGCCTCTTTAAAAAATGGTACTTGAACAATTGGCTCTCTACGTGCCGAAAACTAAAACTTGACCCAGGTCTATCACCACACACTAAGCTAAAGTCAAAATGGATTAAAGATCTAAACATTAAAACAGAAACACTAAATCTCCTGGAAGAGAAAGTAGGAGGAACTCTTGAAGA
>NW_004524691.1:6159785-6161473 GCF_000260255.1 Octodon degus | reverse complement strand
TGAAATGCAAATTAAAACCACATTGAGATATCATCTCACCCCAGAAAGAACAGCTATCATAAAGAAATCACCCAACAACAAATGTTGGAGAGGCTGTGGGGAAAAGGGAACTCCTTTCCACTGCTGGTGGGGCTGTAGACTGGTGCAACCCTTATGGAAATCAGTGTGGAGACTCCTTAGAAAACTAGGACTGGAAATCCCATTCAAATCAGCTGTTCCCCTACTGGGAATTTTCCCAGAGGATCTGAAAACATCATATCATAGTGATATATGTGTACCTATGTTTATAGCAGCACAATTTGTGATAGTCAAATCTTGGAAACAACCAACATGCTTGTCACCTGAGGAATGGATAAAAAAGATGTGGTATTTTTATACAATGGAGTATTACTCAGCTATAAAGAATGATAAACTCAAAGCCATCATATTTAAGTGGATGTCACTTGAAGATATAATCATAAGTGAAATAAACCAGACCCATATGTGTAAATATCATATAATCTTCCTAATATAAGAACTCAAAAGAAGAAATACAAATAGAAAGGTATAACACAATTAAAAGGAAAGTGAGAATGTGAGGATTAGACAACGAAGAGAGGGCATGAGAAAAGCTAGAAAACATGACAGGGGCAAAGTCATACATTTCTATGTACAAGATGCACAAGGCAATGATCCTGAGACTCTTCAGAAGATTTTCGAAGCTAGCAGTTAATTGGAAGGATTCTCACCCTGACTAGGTATATATTCTGACACCTGTGAACTAAGCAACTGCATTGAAGATGGCAATGTGTAATAGTTGGGTCATGCTTGGAGTGCCTGTCATTGTGGTCTTCTGAATATGTGCTGCTTGTCATGACACGCCAGTTGCTGCCATGTTGTCTCTCAGGTGGATGTTTGTTCAAAAAGGAAGGGGGTGGTGAATGAAGGTAGGATACAGGAAAAGGGGTGTTGTGGGACTGTACTGCTACAATGGTGTATATGGTTAAATTTCTAAACTTATGTGTAAAACTATGTAATTCTTTATTCCTATTTTTAAAATATATTTTAATTAATTTTTTTTCATTATATTCTGTAGGGACTTAAAGTTTAACATATCAATACTTGATGAAAAATACCTGCTCCATGTTATACCTAAGATATTTGATACTCAGACACATAGTGAGGTTAAGCTCAACAGCCTAGGTTGTAGGATAATAACAATAAGATTCTCCTGTGGAGGGTGCCCAATCTAAATTTGCAGAACAAAAATTAGAGAAAAATGAGGGCTGCAAGAACAGCCAACATTTTGTCCCTAGCCTATCAAGGTCAGTGAAGACTCAGGACATATGAGAACTTGTCCTGTAACATCATGTAACTCAGTTGTGTCCCAAATTTTCTGATCAAGGAGATTACAGGGCCACAGAAGAAAGTGACCATTGATGTAGAGTGTGCCTAAAGAAAATCACCTAGAGAGAAAATATTCTCTCAGTCTTTCACAAAGAGCAAATTGGTCAAGCAATGGCTGTGACTCATCCTCATGACTGACACTGAAAAAGGATCTACAAACTGCGGTACCGGGTTTCAGGATAAATCCTGAGGGGATTTGACTGACCTTATCAGATACAAAAGCTGCATTTCTTGTTTTATAGGTCTTGCTTTATCTTGGCCTTACTGATCCAGCAGAAAAGTATAAAAATGAAGTATAAGAA
>NW_004524691.1:6158481-6159615 GCF_000260255.1 Octodon degus | reverse complement strand
TATGGATAACCACTAAGAAGATAACAATGTACAATGTATTAATTATTGACACTGTTCTATTAATCAGTTTTGAAACTGTCTCATTGCTATTTGTTCCTCAATAAAATAAAATTAAAAAAAGAGGTAAAGCCATATTATTATGCCGAGCTATAAGAGACTTAAGTCAACAACTTCTGCAATTGCCAATCATATGAAAAACCCTCTACCATTATGGACTACTGGACTATTTTGGACTGTTATGCTGAATTCACACACCTATAATATTTAAATGACAAAACTAAACAAAAAAAGGTGATACAAATGAATGACCATTTTGTATCTGTATATTCAAAATAGTTAAGATAGATATATAGCTACATTCTCTTAATTCAATGAATAGAAGGATTTGTTCTAATAGTGTTTATAAATAGGATATCATGTCTGCACCTTGTACAATGAATAACCACTAAGAAAACAATATGCAATGCATTAATTATTGAAACTGTCCTACTAATTTGATTTGAAACTCTCTCATTGCCATTTGTTTCTCAATAAAATTATGGAAAAAAAGACAACAAAAAGATTGGAAAAATACCCACAGAACTCTAAAACTCTGGTAATAATTCTACTGTTTGATTGTAGTTTGAGTTATTACTGAACTTGTGATTTTGCTGTATAAAATACCCTTGGGCAAAGCAACTCTGTGGCCACCCACTTTGACAGGCCCACTTGTTTCTCAGGCACTTTCTTTTAATAAACTTTCCCTGCTATTAAAAAGAAAAAAGAAAAGAAAGAAGACAAAGGAGAAGTATTGGGGAAGATGAAGTACATGACCCAAACTCTACTTGAGTTTTCTAAAAACATCTTGATTTTGATTAACTTAAGGTTGTGGTGCAGTGTAACATATCAACAGTGCATTCAGGGTATCCTGACCAAGAGAGGGTGATTAGCATTTCCGTTTCCTTATCATTTCTTTATGTTGAAGACTTTGAGCTCCTCTCTTCTGGTACTTCATAAAGTGAACAATATTTTATTGTGAACTATCAGCACCTCACTGTGCAGAGGAATGCTAGAATTCATTCCTTCCCTTACTATTTAACTCGATTTTTAAGAAAGTCACATGGCAGCAAAGTGGAAGAGGAACTGTGGCAAGGT
>NW_004524691.1:6124597-6158081 GCF_000260255.1 Octodon degus | reverse complement strand
TTAGCATGGAGTGAGCTCGAGCAGATATCAACCCGCTGGGTGTCACGAGGAACTCCATATGCCTCCATTACAGATAGGGAAATTATAGCAAAAGAAGCTCTCCTATATTGCTCATGTAACATATGGAATGTGATTTATACAGTTTATTTCACTGTTTCATCATTGTAGGATCATCTCTTAGAAATGAGGGAGTTAAGAAATTAAACCTGGCTGGGGATATGAGCCACTAATAAAGACTCTGGCTTCAGTCTCTAATGCTGCATATAAATGAATAAGTAAATAAGTAGTACAATCTATTAAGCTGGATTTTAAACCTGAGCCTGTGTTCGCAGGACTGTGTTGATACTGGGATCCAAAAATAGAACCCCTGGCTCATTCATTCATGGATTGATTTAAGAAGGACAAAAGGCAATGATGGGAATACAGCAGTTGGATGGAGAGCATGAGACAGACCTGGTTAGGGTGCTCCATGTTATGGAAAACGACTAAATATGTTTGAGCAGAAGCGTTTCATAATCTGCCTTGGTATTCAAAACAATCCTTTGTTCTGTTGAGAATAAATTAAAGGAGAGAAAAGGCAGAAGGACAGAAATGTGAAGGCAGCCAAAATAACTTAGAAAAGAGATGATAGTGGATTAAAACAGTTATGGTGTTGGAGATGCTAAGATGGGGCCACATTCTACAAGGAGTTTTGGAGGAATATGATAAACATTTATGCTTTAAAAAATTGCTACAGTAAAATAATCTCTTTCAAAGTACTACCCTTAGCTTTGAACACATTTATTTCATTGTTCTTGTCACTTCTGAAACCATCCTGTAAGACCTGTTTTGTGAGTGTCTTCACAAGATGTCATTAAAAAATCACAGTGAATGATGCTACCTATGAACAATTCATTATGAATTACTTTATAAACAAGTAATTCCTTTTAGGAGTTTATTTGAACTAACTGAGAGTGTGGTACTGACTCATTCTTCAAGGCTGATACTTATTTATTTAATGTATTTGGTACATGGTCTTGCTGTGCATTTTGGACTCATAGTGATCCTCCTGTTTTCAGCCTCCCCAGTGCTGGGATTATAGGTGTGTGCCACCACAGTCAGACTCAGTGGCCAGCTCAGCACACCCAGAGGTGGGGCTCGCATGGCATGTGGTGGTGGGGATTGAACCCCAGTCCTTGAGTTTGCGTAAGCAGGTGCTTAGTACACTGAGCTATCTCTCCAGCCCAAGCCTGATTCTTATGAAAATTTGTTAATCAACAACAATTTCAATATATTATCAATTGATTTTTTTGTATGTTTCTTTGCAAAACAAAAGTGGAAACGTCATCCTAATCAGTATCTGTAGTATCTCATGATGGTGACTGTTTTCTGAGCCCTTGTGTTTGTGACTTGCTTGTGGGAAAGCTGTGGGAGGTGCTTCTGAGAAAGAGAGGAAGGAAAGTAGGGGAGGGAAGAAGGAAGAGAGAAGGAATGGGAGGGAGAAAAGAAACTGCTTTTCAGATCTTTGCTGTAAGTTAGTAAGTTAGTCCACTTGAATGCCTTCTTCATATTTTGCCCCTGAATTACTTGCACCATCACTCATGTTATTTCTGAGATGCTGTTGGCAACACACACATCATGCATACATTGAGACCAACCTACAGCTGTGCTCTCAGGAGAATTTGGAGCATTATAATGTTAGTGACAAGGACTGTTGGACTAGTTCCTTGAAATGTGAAGACAAGAAGACTGGACAGCCTCTGACCTGTGGATGTACTTCTGCAGTCACTGGGCAGGCGCACCCTGCACCCCACTGGCCCTCAGCACGGGTTATGAAAGCAGGCTCCGTGTTCCATGTCCGGACAGGTCTAGCTCAGGGCTCTTCTCCTTCAAACCAGGCCAATGCAGCTGGTCTTCACAGTGCCCAGCCTGGAGGAAATCATGGCAAGGGCTAGGAAGCTGGTTTTAGTTTGGGGTTTGTCATTTAATTAATTGGCTTGGGAAGGACATGTAAGTCTAAGCTTTGATCTCCACCCACAAATGTAAAAGGACATAAATGTGAAAATATACCTAGTGTGAAAGCTCGATAGTTATGGTTAAGCAGTGTATGATTTAAACCGAAGACTATTTGACTGAAGTGTATCACATTTTAAAAGAAAAATAACAAAATACATGAGGTAAAAAAATCAAGAATAACATAAGAAATAGGTATCATAGCTTTACTAGAAGTCACTAACTATATAGCAGAAACTATCTTTTCACTGTAGCAAAGTTTCCTCACCATAAAAGCAACCATGATGATAAACTTAGTTTATTCACACAAGGCATATTTTAAAATGTAGTTAAATATGTAAGTACTCATATAATTACCTCTAGATAATATAAACAAATGAATCTTATTTATTTATTTTGTATTTTAGGGAAGGGTCTACAGGGTGTTCAGGGTCTCACTACTAGATTGGATTGGTAGTGATCCTTCTGTTTACAGTCTCCCAAGAGCTGGGATTACAGGTACGTGCCACCATGCCCAGTCTCAATTGCCATCTCAGCATGCTGGGGGCTGGGCTGGCACAGCAGGCCTGGGGATAGAGCCCCCTACCCCTGTGCTTGCTTGCAGGTGGAATGTCTTATTTAGCCATACTTGACATAATAATAATAATTGACATAATTTTCTATCTGTAGCAATATTAAGATTCCCCACATGATAATACTTGGTATGGTCAGAGATTTAAACTGTTGCCAGTCTAATGGACACAATCTGTAATCTTCATATTTCCCTGATTAGTGCTGCTAGCATTTGTTTGTTTGATTGTTTTTGCAGTAATTGTTAGTTTAGAATATTAGCATTTAAAAAATATTTACTGGCCATTTAGATTTTTTCCTTGTGGTCATCTGTCACTTTCTTCCTTTCTCTCTCTTTGTTTTCTTCTTTGTCTTTTCTCCCATTGTTTTTGCATGTATCTTGTTATTGACACTGATTTTTAGAAGTTCTTTTTATATCTGGATACTAATGGATTTCTTATATTTTCATTTTTCCAGTGGTACCTTTTGATAGGTAGAATTTAAAAATTTAATGTGGTCAGGCTGTAAGCAGGCAGATCACTATGAGTCTGATCTAGTAGTGACACCCTGAACACCCTGTATATCTTTCCCTAAAACACAAAAATAAATAAATAAATTAATTAATTAATTAATGTGGTCAGATTTGTTATTTATTTATCTTACTTTTCAGTTTGTCCTTTCTCTGTTGGTTCAAGATATTTTTCTTTAGCTCTAGCTAACAACATACATTCAGTTGTATCTTTTTTGGAACTCTTGGCCTTCACACAGGGCTATATCCTCAGTCTTTTTTCACTTTTTGAGAAAAGGTCTCCATAAGTCACTAAATTGCTTAGGTGTGGCTCTCCACAGATCCTCTGAAATTTTTTTTTAAAAGCAAATAAAAATAATGAAAAAAAGATTAGAAATTATATAAATTTCACTAAATAAGATGATAGGAATTCAACAACAGTTGTTACATTGCATATTGTTGTCTTCAAAGTATTTGTTCAGATTATCAGACGTAAGCATGAAAATTTGACCAAAAAATTAAAAGAAGAAAAAAATAAGCATTAACTGCTTCTTTCAAGAGAACAGTAGAAATCAGCAACATAATTATTCCAGGTATACTGTATATAATACACATATGTATTTTTCCCTTCTTTTTTTCTTTTCTTCTTTCCTTCAGCTCAGTTGTTTCTTCTTTTTGAACAGTTTCTTTGTCTTTCACAATATCCATTGTACCTTTCCAATTTTATTTACTCTTTTGGGTTCTTATGCTAGCAAGACAATATGATGTTTATACATGTTGGTATGATTTATTTCATTTATGAGTATGATCTCCAGTTGTATCCATTTACCTATAAAAGCCTTGAGGTTTATCTTTTTTAAATAGATGAGTAATATTCCATTGTATAACAATACCACATCTTTTTTTATCTATTCCTTAGATGATGGGCATTTGCATGGTTTCTAAGCTTTAGCTATGACAAATTGCACTGCTATAAACATGGGGGCACATATATTACTGTGGCATGATGTTTTTAGTTCTTCTTGAAAAATACATAGGAGGGGAAAAGCTGAGTTGGATGGAGCCTCTAATCCTAGTTTGTTGAGAAATCTTCACACTGACATCCACAGTGGTTGTACTAGTCTGCATTCCCAAACCATGGAGAAAGGTTACTTGTCACCACAGTCCCTCCAGCATTTGTTGTTGACTGACTTCTTGATGTCAGTCATGTTTTCTGGAAAGAGATGGAATCTCAGTGTTGTTTTAATTTGCATTTTTTAATGAGCAAGATTGTTGAACAGTTTTTCATATATTTATTTACCATTATATTTCTTCATCCAAGACATGTGTATTCATTTGAGATGTCCTTTATTCAACTGAGTCTTTGAATTTTGGAGCCTGATTTTTAAAAGTTCTTTATATGTTCTAGACAGAAGTTGTTTGTCTGAGGGACAGTTAGTTAAATTTCTTTCCTACTTCATAGGTTTTCTTTTGACTCTGTTGGTGATCTTCTTTCACATACAGAAACTATTAAAAAAATGAGATCCCAGTTATTGATCCTTTGAAGTATTTCCCATGCAGTTTTGTTTATGCTAATGAACTCTCTGCCTGTCCTATGTCTTCAAGATTTCTGCCTATTTTCTCCTCCATAGATTAAGAGTTTCTGGTTTTAATATTTAGATCTTTAATCCATTTTGACTCTTGTTTAGTACATGGTGATAGACATGGGTCTAATTTTAGTTTTCAGCATGTGGAAAACCAATTTTTCCAGCACCATTTATTAAAGAGACTATCTTTCTTCCAGTGAATGTTTAGCCACCTGGTCAAAGATAAGGTACCTGAGTTTGTTTGTAGTTGTGTCTATATCCTCTAACCTGTTCTATTGATCCTCTGGTTTGTTTTTTCCTGCCATTACCATGCTGATTTTATTATAGGAGCTTTGTTATATAATTTCAAGCCAGAGATTGTGATGCTTCCTGCTTTTTCCTTTTTGTCCAGGATTATTTTTGCTATGCTAGGTCTCTTCTGGTTCCATATGAATTTTAGGAATGTTTTCTCTAGATCTGTGAGGTATACTAATGGTATTTTAATTAGGATTAGATTGAGCCTCTATAACAATTTTGGGAGTTGGCTATTTTCACAATGTTGATCTTCCTACTGATGAACAAGGAGTTGTATCTGTGTTTTCATTTGGTTGTAAATATTGTTTAATTTCTTCTTTAGTTTTATTTGTTACCCATTGATTGTTCAGGAGGGTGTTATTTAATTTCCATGTATTTATGGAGTTTTTCTGATTTCTCTTGTCAATAATTTCTAATTTCATTGTAATAGGGTTATATAATATGCAGGGGATAATTTCAATTCCTTTACATTTATTTATGCATGTTCTATATGCCAGTACATAGTCTATTTTGAAGAATGTCCTATGTGCAACTGATAAGAATGTGTATTCTGATGTCATTGGGTGGAATAATCTGTAGAGATCCCATTGTCTGAAAATAGAATAGCTACCTACCCCTGAATTTTTTTCTGGTTTCCTGTTGCATAGAGTATTATTTTCCATCCTTTGACATTCAGTCTATGAATTTCCTTTAGAGTTTAATGTGTTTCTCCTGTGAGGCAAATACATTGATGGATATGACTGATGTGTGACTTATCTTTGCCATACTATTTTCCTGCTGTTGGTACCCTACTCTTCTCTTGTGTTTAAATGTTCTCCCTGCTTGGTGGTTTCTTTCTGTTGTTGTTCTTGGAATTGTGGTCATTTTTATTTCTTTCTAGAATAACATTCTGTACTCTTTGTAGGGCTGGTTTGGTGGTTATGCATTTCTTCAGTTATTCTTCATTATGGAAGTATCTTATTTTTCCGTTAATTTTGAAAGATAGTTTTGCAGAGTACCTCAATTTAGGTTGGAACTCTTTCTCTTTCAGAAACTGAAATATTTCACCCCAAGCTCCTCTTGACTTGATGGTTTGTCTTGAGAAATCTGCCATGATTGTGATGAGCTTTCCTTTATAGGTGATCTATTTCTTTCTTTCAACAGCTTTTAATATTCTGGTCTTTTGCTGTATTTCTGGAATCTTGATTATTATGTGCCTTGGTGTAGATTTATTTTGGTTATGGACAAATGGAGTTCTATATGCCTCACTTTACTGTATGACAGTTCTTTTCTGAGACTTGGGAAATTTTCTGCTATTACTTCTGCAAATAGTCATTTTATGTCACTTGTGTTGACTTCCACTCTTACATTGACAACTATCAGTCTTACATTGTTTTCCTTTGCCTCATCTTGCAGCCCTCACATTGTTATTTCGTTACTTTTATTTTTAAGAGACTTTTCCTTTAACAATCACTAGCTGCGATGCCATCTTCAGAGACTGAATGTCCATCCTCAGTTTCTTTCAAGTGTTTTTGCAAGCTTTCAATACAATCTTTAATTTCCTGGATATCTGTTTGAATCTGTTTCATAAATTCTAATTCTTTCCTATATTGTTCATTCAATGTTTCCATCATTTTTCTTTATTTTTTTAAATCTATTTAATACAGGGTCTACAAGGTCTCAATACACAGATCAGACTCACATTGATCCTCTTGTTTTCAGCCTCCCAAGCACTGGGATTACAGGTACACACCACCATGCCCAGTGTTGTCTCAGTGCACCCCGGGGTTGGGGCCAGCATGGCACGCCAAGGATTGAACCCTGGTCCCTGTGCCTGCCTAAATAGGTGCTTTAGTCCACTGAGCTATCTGGTCATCCCTCCCTTATTTTTCTATTTTCCTCCTTTTTATTTAATATCTAAAATATTTGTTATAATGTTCATCCTTTCTTTTGATTTTCAAAGCAAGTTATGTTGCATGCTGAGTCTGCATTCAAGCAGAAGTCCAACTTGGAAATCTGTTTTGTTTAGTTGGCCTCATCAGATATCCTTATATTGAAATCACACTGTTAAAGTTACCATGGATTATCAATAAATATTTATTTTTGTTAGCAACAAGCTTGACAGTTCTTTCAATTTTGTTCTCCTTCATTGTTGGGATATATCCTTTCCTTCTGTGCATATGTTTTTAAATCATCTTCCCAAATTAATTGGAAAATAATGTGAAACTTCTTTAGCACTGAATTAAATTGTAAATTTAATTTAGGTAGTGTGTTAGTTACTTTTGTCCCATTACTGAGACACCCAACACCCAAAATTAAGGGTGGAAAGGCTTATTTAGCTCACAGTTTAGAGAGGTTCAGTCCATAGTCCACTCTGCTGGCTCCAAGGCAACATGGAGCATGACACTGGGGCAACTCTTCCTGACAGTGGAAGACAGCAAAAGCAATAAGAGGGAGAGACAATATTCTTTTTGTCCTTTATATTGTATTCAGGCTATTCACCCTAGGGTAGCAGTTACACACATATACTTAATCCTAGCCTGAACTATACCAAACCAATCAGTGGACAGATTCACTAATCACATACCTTTAATCTAACATCACACAATCTAGATTCAGCCATGTCTACAAAAGCCCTATTGTTGCAGGCAGCTGAGTTAGATAGAAATATTATAGGCAGTCAGTCAGGGTCAGGCCTTGGAAGGAGAAAGCACAAAAGACAAGAAACCTTACAACTGTGGGAGGGATGGATGCTCCTGCTGTGAGCTAGACCTAAAGAGCAAACAAATGCTAACCTCCCTAAAGATTGATCATTACCCTGAGACAGCCAGAAAAAAATCCTTATCTGATGGCTACCAGATAAAGCCCTGTTCTACATTCATGTCCACTTGCTATGTGACTCGCTACCCCTTTTGGTCTTGGGCCTAATCAATTTTACCTGAGCAATGGTGCTTGTAATCCCATTGGTTGACCATAGTTTTGTCCCACCTCACATCCACCTAAGTGAGTTCCCCTTTCTCTACCTTAGCTCCGCATGGTTTTACACTATAAAAGTCCCTGGAAGAGACAGCTTTCTGGGAACTGCCAGCTCGGGCCCCCCTCCTGTTCCTCTCTCAGACTGGAGCTTTCGTTCCTTCAATAAATATATTCTACTCTTAACCTCTGTTTGTTCTTAAAATTCATTCTTCAGTTTTAGAGAACATGAACTCGTACAGGTCAGGTTGGGAGATCAGTTTTCCTTATGTCATTTGGAAGTTCCCTGTATCACTTCGATTACATGAAGCTTGGGGGAGAGGACATCTGAACATAACCATAACAGGTAGGTGGGTAGGTTGTTAAAGTAAACTGATGGATATTCATATATGCAATAGTTTTGGTATTAACTTTGTATCAGGAGCTATGACTTATACAATAGTTTTGGTACTAACTTTATACCAGGGCTATGCTAAAATCATACAGGCAATACCAGGATGAATACTTTGTTTCCTATGGACTGTGAGCTTAGTAAAGCATGAACTGTTTTTTGTGTGTTTGTCATGAAAGTCTCCTCAGCACTAGTGCACTAATGGTCTCTTAGCATCTGACATCTAGTTGGTATTAAATAAAAATATTTTTGAATATATGAATATTGATTTTCTACTAGACTCAAAACTCTGTGGCAGGCAGTTTTGGTGGTAAGGTTGTACAGAAAATGGAACATGTCCTCACAGAAGGAATTTAATTGGTTTTTTTGGGAGGAAGGGTCTACAGAGTGTTCAGGGTTTCACCACTAGATCGGACTCACAGTGATCCTCCTGTTTACAGCTTCCCAAGAGCTGGGATTACAGGTGTGCACCACCATGCCCAGTCTCCACTGCCATCTCAGCATGCCTCTGGGACGGGGCTGGCATGGCAGTTCTGGGGATCGAACCCCCTGCCCCTGCACCTGTTTGCAGGCACTTTAATCTGCTGAGCTATTTGGCCAGCCCTCGAACTTAGTATTTGATGAGATAATCAACTTGTAGACTTCTATGTACAAATGATGATTAACAAAATGTAAGAATTACTGAATTAAAAGTTAGTATATACAGCACTATTGTACTAAACAGGCTTCTCAGCCTTACTAGAATCTGCTCTCTTTTGAGTGCATACAGTTTTATTATCATTTCCGACATTTTAAGTTATTGGAAATGTAAATATACTTTACATTTCCACATATTCTTAGCAACTACTATGATTTGTTAAAACCACAAACACTTGTAATTCTTTGGGATAAAGTAATCATTTTAGCTTCAGGTATGAAATATTATGGGAGAGAAATTTTGACAAAACAATTTCTGCTTAGTTCCTTGCATCATTTCTCCATGACATGTCTAATTTCTAGTAGAGAAGTTCATGCTTTCTACAAGACTTAAAAAAATGGACTTAGCAGTTTCACATTTCTGTTGCCTGAATTTGGATCCATCTCATGTTTTCCTCCAGGTTATTTCTTGCTTTTTCTCCCCTCCTTTTTTTTTTCTGATTTTCCTCCACAACCCTAGAATTTGAGTCTGAAAACACACATCTGAACAATTACTTCATTCTGAATAGCCTTTGGTGAACAGCCAGTGGCTAAAGGATCAAATCTAAACTTCTAATTCAGAAGAAAAGGTGCATCCAGTTGTTGTGGCCCATGCCTATAATCCCAGCCCCCGGGAGGCTAAGGTAGGAGGATTGCCATGAGTTCAAGGTCAGTATGAGCTATATTGTGAGTTCACAGACAGCCTGAATTGCAGAGTGAGACATTGTATTAAGGTAAAAAAAGAAAAAAAAAAAACAAAAACAGGTGGTGTTTCACTTCCTGCACCAACCTATTTTTCCTTCTCTGTCTTCTGCTTTGTGTCATTATCATTCACTTTTACTATTCTTTTTCTGTCTAGATTACAATCCTCAAAGGTGGGAATCCTGAGTTGTTTCCTACTTTATAATGCCTAGCACCTAGAATGTATTCAGTAAGTGTCAAGTGAATTATTTTTATACAACTCAGGAAAGATTCTCTAAGTCCTAAATTATTGTCACATCAAACCAAAATATCTTTTTTTTTTTTTTTTTGCAGAACTGGGGATTGAACTTAGGCCCTTGCGCTTGCCAGGGAAGTGCTTATTCTATGGAGTCAGCTCCCTAGCCCCATCATTCTTAATTGAATGCTGAAAAGGTATAATTGCCATTATTTGGGCAAAAGGAAGTTCATCCTCCTTTTTATGGGAGATCCAGGCCATCACCCATCACTTAGGTGGGTAAGCACTGAATGGCATATGAGAGCACCGAGCTGAGGCTGAGAGGGGACCACACACAGGAGGCCAGGCAGATCCTCCTATGGCTTCCCAAGGTGCGGTTTCTGATGCAACTGTAGTGGTGTCTGAAGATTTTTGATATCACCACAGGCATATGCACATGCATTAGAAAAAAAATATACGTAAATGACACAACGTTTCCTTTCACTCTTTGGATACCTATGTGGTAATGTTAGTACTTGTTTATCATTATCCAGTATGTAAGATATATGAAAAAAAGTCAGACTATCCTAGGTTGAAAATTGAGTCATAGTTTGACATTCTCTTATTTCTTTGGGATCTTGCCATGCAGAAGGGAATGAACAATAAAAAAGTCTGTCTGTTGCCAAAAAAAGATGTCATAATACCTCCAAAATGAAGAAAGGCAGCTTCAAATAGCACTATGCCTGGGGGAGCCACCTGTTCAGGAGGTATGCTTGATTAATGTCAGAGAAAAACACTTTACCATTCCTCTACATTCCTACAAAGACAAAATAGTCTACTTTTTAGGAAGAAAAAGTAAGGAGAGAGAAGCTCCAGGGCCTCAAAGGAGAGAAAGTATGCTGGTGAGTTTGGAGAAGAAACTAACCACACTCAACTTAGTCTCTTCTAGTGCTTCCTTGCTCAGTGTCAGCTTCCCTGGAGATGTTCCACCTTGAAGGCCTGCAGGACTAGCCTTCCTTGCACAGCAGCCTATGGTTGTTCAAATACACCTGCTGTAGGCAAATGCATCTGTCTAATTAAGAAATAAATGTTAGAATGGCCATTGTGGCTTTGCAAGTTAAGGTCCGTAACTACCTGCACCATGTCAGCAACAATGCTGATTTTGATCATTATATTTGGTTCTGCCCTCTATAACTGAATTGGTTTGAAATTTGGGAGAATAAAGGGATGTCTGGTGCATTCTTTCATCCCACTACAATGGTTAGCACTCTAGTCATTAGGGCAACTATGTAAACATTAGTTGTCCTTCCTACCCCCCAACCTCCATGTATATATTTGCACACATAGTGCATTATAGATAAACCTAAGCCCTTCTTATAATTATTAAGTTTTTTTCATTTATGTATTTGGTAAAGGGTCTCACCATGCAGCCTAGATTCATAGTGATCCTCCTGTTTTCAGCATCCCCAGCACTGGGATTGCAGGCATGTGCCACCTTGCCCAGAACCATTGGTTGGTTCCTTGTGCACTGGGAGTGGGGCCAGCATGGCTTGTGGAACTGGAGAACAAACCCTGGTCCCTGTGCTTGCCAATGCAGGCACTTAGTCCACTGAGTTATCTTGCAGGCTCTTCTGGCATTTTATATACTGTGAGAATATTACATAAATAAAATATTGATGAAAGCCTATAATCTTGAGCTTTGCTTTGAATGTTGAGATTGAGTTTTTATATGAGATAAATGCATATATAGAGAGTATAACTAATAATGTATTGATTAAAACAGTTTTATTAGAAACAATAAAGACATAATTTGTGATTGTGAACTTGATAACCTGTATAAGTAGCTAGCTTTCAATTGATAAGTATGCAATTCAAAATGCAAGAAAAATACAGTAAAATTATGCATCACAGGAGTGGAGAGTCAAAACAGGAAAAGCAGCGTCAGCATTCACTCATGTTGTGAGTGTGACAGTCTCAAGTGGCAGCCACAGCTCAGTGCTGATGCTGCCTTCTCTCTCCCAATCCAGACTTGCAAAATGCTTGCTTCCAAACTACTGTAAATTTATGTGTGTGTGTGTTTTTTTTTTTATGTAAAAGCTCTACAGGGTCTCACTACAGAGATCAGGCTTATAGTGATCCTCTTGTTTTCAGCCTCCCAAGCACTGGGATTATAGGTGGACACCACCACACCCAGTCTCATTCTCCATCTCAGTGTGACCTAGGGGGTGGGGCCAGCACAGCATACTGGGCATTGAACCTCAGTCCCTGCGCCGGCCTTAGCAGGTACTTTAGTCCACTGACCTATCTGGCCAGCACCACTCCTTTTTATTAATACTGCAAATTTGAATATGTTTATTAACTCATAAAAAACAAAGTCTTATCATTGAATGACTCCTTTGTTGTTGTTTTAAAATTATGTATGTATGTATGTATGTATGTATGTATGTATGTATTTGGTGCAGGGTCTTGCTACACAACTTAAACTCATAGTCATCCTCCTGTCTCAGCCTCCCCAGTGCTTGGATTACAGGTGTGCACCACCATGCCTAGTTTCAATGGCCAGGGTGGGCCTGAATGGCATGTGGTGCAAGGGATTGAACTGAGGTCCCTGTGCTTGACTGAGCTTGCCTAAGCAGGCTCTTTAGTCCACTGATCTTATCTTGCCATCCCCTCATTCTTATTTCAAACTCTTCTATTAACTATTTGGTTCTTGGCAAATTACTTTCTGTAATTTTGGGATTTTCTGGGATTTTTTTTTATTTTTTAATTTTTGGTACCAGGGATCAAACTCAGGACCCTCTGCATGCCAGGGAGGCACTTATGCCACTGAGCTATCTCCCCATCAACATATGGGAAATGAAATGATAAAGTAAAGGAGACTGGCAGGCAAAGAATTTGCCATAGAATCTGGGGTTTACTACATTGATGTTTCAAAATGATGGGGCAAATTACCAAACAGACCAAAACTCCTTACACAGAGATTTGATTTTCTATTTACAAATTTATAACTTGTACTGAGTAGCACTTCGGCTATTCTTTTAAGGTCATGAGACACACTATCTTAACCACTGTTATTCCCTAAAATGTTTTAAAAATAAAAAATATAGTCATACTTGTTGGTTTCTTGTGATCACTAGGTAATATTAAGCATGTAAAAGCATTCAAAATATACAGCAAAGGGTCATAACCACTGCTACCAATTACTAAACACAGAGCATACGAATGCTGCCGTAGATGCTTTCCATTCTTCTTTTTGTTCCCCCTCCCCACCGCTGAAGGATGAGCCCTCCTGAATTTTTACACCAAGCCTCCATTGCAGGCAGATGACCTCCACTCGGCCCTCTGGGTGGCTGCTTTAGGAAGGGAAATACAGAGGCCAATTCTATTTCCTCTTCCTCTGACATTTATCTAAGTAAAATGATTAGGTTATTTTTAGTTAATTTTTGTAACCTTTTCTTTCTTTTGCCACCTGAAGCAATTTATTCTCATAGTATAAGAAATGATTGGACATTTTCTTCTGCATCTTTTTTATATTCATGGAGAGAACTGGTGCCCTTTGAACAAGACAATTATTCCCTAAAAGATAGAAATGAGTATACTTCCCCTATGGCTCCAAAGTAATTATATAAACAAAATTTTAGAATGCAAGTGAGAATAGAAAATAGAAAGAGCTGTTGGCAGAGTTAATTGGCTGATCTTTTTATGTAGATCTAATTTGGGATGTCAATTGAATTTTTGGAAATTATTGCTTATTTCCTTGGAGAATTATTTATTGCTCTGTGTAATTTGAATAATACATAGTTTGTTCACTTCTGTATTATAGCTTGATTGAGAAAAACTATTCTATCAGGGAGAAATTAAGAACATCTTTTGAATCAGTCTTTTACCCTTCTACTATTAGTTTAGAGAAAATACACAGATATAAAATGGGCACGTAATGAATTGTTCAGTTTATCATGCCCTCATTATTCCCCGACATTGGTGAGCCAGCAGAAGCGGAGTGAGATGATACTTGGGAGTTTTGTTCTGGGTTTTGCCTTTTACAAGTTTGCCCTTGGCGAACTCAACCAACTTCTCCAGTCCTTGGTATTTAATGTGTAAATAGAATTTAATCAGTTGTGGTGCCTTGGGTTCCTTTCTTTCTTCCTCTTCTTTCCTTTCACCCCTCCTTTTTACCTTTATCTTGTTCTGTTTTTCCTCCTACTATTATTAGCAAATAGTGTGCTTGCTTCAGAGTCAAACACATGTTGCCCGATATCATAATTCTGCCAGGCGGTGGCACTGGCAATCTGCCTGCACCTTTGGGGCACCCTTTCCTCTGTTGTGTCATGAGAATAATCTATGGCTACAGGGTGACTTTGAAGCAGCTGGCGTGGCACACACGAGGTCCTCAATAACTAGTAACTTACAATGTGGCTGCAAAGAGCATACTTAAAAATCCTTTATTAGCATAAGAAGGGTGTCATTTGCAAATGCAGAGTCTGTACTCACTCATCTTAAAGCATAACTCAGTCTAAAGCGTCAGGGGCTGGGGAGGTGGCTCAGTAGTATAAGTCTTGCCTGGCAAGTGCAAAGCCTGAGTTCAATCCTCAGTCCCCCCCCCCCCAAAAAAAAGTCTAAAGCATGAGCTGAAGCTCAGCAGAGGTTGCTTTGCTCCCACTTGCCCACACCTGCAAAATGTCTGCTTCCAAATTACTGAAAATTTTAATAAGTTTATTAACTCAAAAATAAAAAGGGATTTTATCACCAAATTACTCCTTCTGTATTGGAACTCAAGCCAGGAGTTCAGTAAAAGCTAAGAACCTAAAATTAAGGAATTGGATTTCAGACATGGTGTAAAGTCCTATCAATTACAGAGTCCATTCTCTTTCCCTTCTTGGCATCTCTGTATAATTAGTCACTGTACAATTATCTGGGAGGTGACTATTTAAAAATTAATTCCTCTGGCTCCAGCCTAAGATCAACAAAACTCTCTACTATGGAGTTTGCAGTGTAAATCTTAAAATTCATGTCCTCCTCCCACAGAAGGGCTCTGCTTTATATCACATTCGGTAGGCTGTAACAGCTCACCAACTTGTTCCTAGATTCAGCATCTCTCCACTGCTACATGTTTGTATGTTTGCACTTGTACCTTTATCTTAGCACCTGGAAATCAGGATGCCCCCAAAAAGTATGGCTGGTATGGTGACCAAATGAAGTTGAATGATGTGTGTGCTCTTCAGCAGAAACATATCTGGCTATACACATTAATTTAAATGCCTGCTTAGGCAGAGAGCAGCGGCCAGGTTTCCAGCCCCAGAGTGCCGAGCCTGCCCCGTCCCTGGGTACACTGAGACAGCAACTGAGACTGGGCGTGGAGGCAGACACCTGTAATTCCAGCTCTTAGAAAGCTGAACACAGGTGGATCACTAGGAGGATGATCTACATGGTAAGACCCAGTAGACCCTGTACTAAAATTCAAAATAATAATAATAATAATAATATATGGTGCTGATTAGTATTTGAAAGCATTGTACACACAATTATGTTTTTAATCTCAGAAAAATAAGACCCATGATGTCTTTAAAAATAATATATCAAATGCATAAACGTAGTCTCAATTTAAAAGATTAAGCTTATGTAAAAGTATCTCAGTAAAATGCAAATTTTCTTCATATTCAACTCCCTTTTTTCCCCAAAAGAAGCAGAATTGACAATTTGAGGTACATCTTTCCAATCACCTTTCTATAAAATTACCTACATATACAAACCTATACAAATACATAGGTTTTTAAAATACAAGTAACTTTACCATATTCATTCATTGTGTTTTGGAATTCTTCCTACTGTCTTTTGTATACCATTTTGACATCATTTTTAATGGGGACAGAATAACCTAAAATGTGGCCATCATGTAGCTGATTTGATCTCTTTGTTTGTGACAAAAATATATTTTCTTTTATTTTTAGCTGTTATAAGCCATACTGTAGTAGTAAATACTGGTATTCATATGTATGAACAGTTAGTAGGAAAGGAGATACACAACTAGAGTGTTGAGAAAAGATATGCACGGTGGCACATGCCTAGGATGCCAGAACACTGGTAAATTGGAGGATCCAAGTTCAAGCAGCTCTGTATAACTTAATGACTTGGTGAGACCTCACATTAAAAAAAAAAAAAAAAAAAAAAAAAAAAAGACTGGGCTTAACATGAAGGCCCTGAGCTCAATCCCCAACACCTAAATAATGTTAGTACATTTTTTCCCCCCAGAGGTTCTCCAATTGCGATGGTTAATCTTGCCTGTCAAATTGATCGGTTTGAGAGATGTCTTGAGATTAGTAAAGCATGCATCTGGGTGTGTCTGGGTGGGTCATGGATTTAAGACCATGGAGACTGTCTGGTCTCTGATCTCTTCCTTCCCATCTCTTCCCCTACTGGGATGAAAGGGGAAGCTTTCCTCCTGCACACGATTCTACCATCGTGTTTCTGCCATGGAGTCAGCCGGCTGTGGACTGCATCTGAGCCAAAGTAAACACGGACTCCTGTACATTGTGGATGCCAAGCATTTTGCCCCAGCAGCAACAAGGCTGACCAATCCACCAGTTATTTCTGCTGTTGCTGATGATGTTTTGAGAATTCCAGGAAAAGGCATTTCCACACTAGAGAAAAAGATGGGCTTTTATCTTTTTATGTATTTGGTACAGGATCTCACTAGGCAGCTCGGACTCATGGCGATCCTCCTGCTTTCAGCCTCCCCAGCACTGGGATTACAGGCATGTGCCAACATGTCTGAGCTGGCTCAGTGGCTGGCTTAGCCTCCCCAGTTGTGAGGCTGGCATGGCCAGTCACTATGCTTGCCTAAGCGAGGGTTTAGTCTGATGAACTATCTTACTGGCCATGCTTTTTTCTTTTTATCACAAGTGTGACTGGATAAATTCGGGAAGTGTGTGTGTGTGTGTGTGTGTGTGTGTGTGTGTGTGTGTGTATGATAAAATGAAAATATGGAATATTGGCTTCTGTCTCAGTTAATCTTCTCTCATTTCTGGCACAAATATCTGACACCCAGAATTAAAGAAGCAAAGGTTTATTTAGCTCAATTTGTGGAAGTTTCAGTCCACACTCAGCAGGCTCCACGGCAGTCCGGCACATGGCAGAGGGCAGCAGTTCATGATGGTGGAAAACAGCAAAACAGCAAGAGTAAAAGGACAGGAGCAGCAGCAACAATTGGCTGCAGAGAGCAAGTCTGTCTCCCTTAAATTACATTCAGGGTATCTGTCCTAGGCTGGGAGCAATACCCACACCCATAATCCCAGCAGCATTCATACCCCTAATCCCATAACTCAGTAGATCATGAGCTAATGACAAACTCTAGAAGTCTGTCCCATAACTGCATGAGGCTTTGGCTGTACAACTAGACACAACCCATAACATTCCATCCTGGGACCCCCAACGTCTCAATGCGTATCTTTTTGTGTAAAAGGCATTTTAGTCCATCTCTAAGAGTAGCCAAAGTCCCAACAATTTCAGCATTGCTGAAAAGTATGTCACAAGTCTCTTCCAAGATCTAAGGCAAACTTAGCATGAGCCCCTGTACAAATGAAAAATTAAACACTTCCAACAAAGGTGCATGTCACCTTTCAGCCCGCCCTGGGGGTGAGGCCTGCACAGCAGGCTGGGTAATCAAACCCCTACCCCCTGCACCTGCTTGCAGGTGCTTAATTTGTTGAGTTATTTGGCCGGCCCTTAAATCCTATAGTTTCAAGTGGAACATCCGAAGCAATCTGTGATGAGTTGTGAGCTCCAAAGGCCTTAAATGGCTCTGGCCCTAGGGCACTTTTGGTGGTTGTAGCTCCCGTGGCTTCTCTCTTAGGCTGGCTTTGCTCCCTCTTTGCAGCTTCCCTTAAATGATCCATGTTCCTGGCTTTTCCAGATTTCTGGGGTTTCCACTGAATAGGCTTTTCACTCACAGCTTTACACACTGCCCTCTCAGGGGCACACTGCCTGGCCTCCCAGGCCTTCTTCTGAAACGTAGGTGGAAGCTTTCTTAACCTCAGAACTCCTGCATTCTGCCATTGCTTAAAACCAACACCACATGGAAGATGCCAAAGTCTGCTGCCAACTGGAGAAGCAGCCATGCTTTCCTCTCTCTTGGCTATAGGAGTTGAGTGCCTGGATCACTGAGCACTCTAATCCTGATTCTGAGGAATAAATTCTCCATGCCAGTGCCATTCTGGAACCTGTGGCAGCTGCCTCCATTCTGGAACATGGGGATCAGCAGCTTTCCCTTCAGGACAATGTCTATCAGCCTTTTAAATCTGAGGCTACAAAAGGTGGAGACCTGCTTCCTCCTGTGTTGCTCTCAGGCCATTCTTTCTATTCTCTTGTTCCTTTTGGGCAATGGAGATCCTCTCAGCTCTATCTTTGCATTCCACAGCTTTACTGGCGCTTCCTTTCTGGTCAAACTCACATTTTAAATCATCCTGCTGGGGTCTTTGCTCTTGACTCTCAACATAAATCTGACTAAAAGCCCCCAACAGTAGCCATGCCACTGCCTCAATATAAAGCTTTGAAATTTCTTTTGAAAGATTAATCAGTCTACCATGCTTAATCTTAGTATCAGGCAAAGTCTTTGGATATGAGTAAAATACAGACAACCTTTCAGCTTAGCCAAAACATACATCATCTGGAGTCTAACAACCAATTCAGTTCTTCCCAGAAGAAACCTCCCCAGCATGGACTTTATAGGCAGGATTTTTATCAATCTTCTGGTCTTCTGAGCTCTGACCAGAATCTCCCATACAGAACAGCCGACGCTGTCCCAGGGCTTCTCTTATAGGTGACATCGCTGAACCTTTCCTATGTCTTCCTATAATCCATTCCCAAAAGCTCACAATCCCCATGGTCAGGTTTAGCCACAGCAATGACTCCACTCCTCTGGTATCAAATTCTGTCTCAGTTACTCTTTTCTCATTGCTGGAACAAATACCTGACACCCAGAATTAAGGAAGCAAAGGTTTGTTTAGCTCACAGTTTGTGGAAGTTTCAGTCCATACTCAGCAGGCTCGAAGGCAGACTGGCACATGGCAGAGGGCAGCAGTTCATGGAGGCCAAAAACAGCAAAACAGCAAAAGTAAAAGGGCAGGTACAGCAGCAACAATTGACTGTAGAGAGCAAGTCTATCTCTTCAGTCAGGCAATCTGCACCAAGCCAGGTGTAGCACTCGCACCCATAATCCCAGTGCATCATGAATTAATCACCAACTCTAGAAATCAGCTCCATGACTGCATGAGGCTTTGGGGGGACAATTAGACACAAACCGTAACAGCTTCTTTATATCAGAATGGCATTAAAAGACTCCTTACCTAAGTGAAAGTTTCTGACTCAGTGTTCTCATTTAGGAAAATACTATTTCACAGAGATAATCGGAGTCAACACTGATAGAAGAAAAGTCTACAGTAGACGTTTTACTATTCAAACTAGGAGTATTAGCATCTCATTTTAAGTCAAATTTTAAAAAAAACATACTCAAAAGTATTACATGATTATAATAAAAGATATAAAGGACTTTTATATCATTCAATCAGAATGTGATATGGCTTGTATTATATCACCACATACAAAGGGTCAAGAACAATTAAAACATTACTTTAGATCACCACTTATGAATTTCAACAATAAGCATGTACTAAGAAAAGCACCCTAAAGAAATTTGGTGGCTTAAAATTGTCTTTTTTATTCGACATGTGCTCTGTTATCTTGGGAACTCCAAAATCAGGGGCAAATTTTTCATAGCTGAGCTAATTACTCTAATGAGATCTGCTTTATTTAAAAATAAATCCAAAGTGTAGATGCCAGAAGTGGAGCTGGTGACAGATATTAATTCTCTCCATAGGTTTCCTTCTGTGAGTTGCATGCTTGGTTCCTGATCTCTGCTTTGATAGTGCCACGGGGCAGCATGATTCTTGCCAAATGCACAAGACACAAAGCTCATTTTCCATGGGGCTGCTGTGGCCTTTTTAGGTCATTGCTGCCCACATCTCTAGTTTCCTCTTAGCTGCCAGTGTTTACCTCTGTGCCCCAGGAAAGCCATGTGCTTCTTCAGCTCTCTGCCCTTCTGATTTTCACCTCCTGCCCTTCTCACTGTGTTTAGCCAACATTAATTGATCTCTGTTCCACACGAACCATCATAACATGTTCTAGGGGACAGGAAGAGAGCATAATTCTTGCACCTAAAAAAACTTCAAGTTTTTAATATAAAAAACTTATTTATGATTAAGTTTCATGAGTGATAACATCTTATTCTGTATAACATCTAGAATTTATCAAAATTTTAAAAAGCTAAATAATATAAAAGCTTCAGCCACTGGGTCAAGGTAACTGAAGAACAATTTTCTCCCTGCGGTTAGCATCACTGACATACCAAGTTAGCTCTACCTCCCTATGAGATCCCATTTGGGAAACAAGAACAGACAGCTTCCTTAGGTGGCCCTATATCACACAGGCCTGTTAGGATATTACAATATATTTCTTGGAATTTACAGCTCCAATCTTGATTTTATATATTTGATTTACCTTGCCTTCTCAAACGGAGAATTCATAGGAATACTTAAGACCCATGTGGAGTTAAGATAAGCTTATTTGAACAGGATTTATAGTTCAATCAAGTGCTCTTTTCTTCAATGTAAAGAAGAAAGGAGAACCAAACATTGTGGAGTGTGGGGCTGTTGCAGGGTGCAGTGTCCATGATGTGCTCTGCCAGGCAGGATTTTGGCACACTGTGGCACAGGGCCCTGCTGGGTGTCCACAGTGGTGTGGGCAATCTCCATGACATTTCTTTGGGGAGCTCGACCTTAATTATGGACCATGGACAGAAAAACGTATTCAGTGGGTCATCTGCAACAATAGTCAAGCTCAGAAAAACAAATATAATTAAACCAAACTAAAACCAATCAAATCTACAAAGCAACCACCATAGATCTGAGCTGCTTCCTTTTTTGTACACTGGTATTCTTTGTAAGTAAAGCAAGAAAAGCAAACCATGTGACAGAAGATTGTCTGAGTCTTGAAATTACTGGATTTTTCCAGTGCAAAACTGTCTTCTGAAACAACCTAAACAGCCCTGTGTTCTGTGAAAGGTGTTGACAGCTCACTGTTAGCAGCCTGGCCTTCAGGATTCCAGACTACTGTGGCAGAGAGCGCTGGCTGACAAATAGCGTCTACTCTCTTCCTCATTGCCACAAAAATACCCATTTCATCTGGGACAAAAATATATCCAGTGAAACATTTCCTCCAGATTCCCTTGCCGTGAGGGGTGCCTGGGGCCCAGATCTGACGTCATATGAGACATACTGCAGAGAAGCCACGTGGACTAAGTCACCCCTGAGGAAGAACTAGCGGGCAGATACAAAGAACCCACTCCACTAACTGTGCTGCTGGAACTCTGGGTTGCCTTCCTATAAACAAAGCCTCAGCTACTTAGTCTGAATTTCTGATGCTTTTTGCAGAAGTCTGACCACAGACAGCACTTTGCTGAGGCAGTACCTATTTTGGCATGAGAAAAACTTTACTGAGACTTCAAAAGCCACAGGAATTCAAAACGTAAAACTCCTAGAAGAAAACAGGGAACCAGCTCCTTGACATTGGTCTTGGCAACAAGTTTTGCATGTGATTTCACAAGCATAGGTAAAAAAGGCAAAACTGTATTGGTGGGATTAAAAGGCTTCTATACAGTAAGAAAACAAATCAATAAAATGAAAAAAATGACCTTAAGAAAATATTTGCTAACCATATAACTGATAAAAAGTTAATTAATGTCTAAAATGTATAAGGAACTTTAACAATTTGATAACAAAAATAAAACCTGGTTAAAAGATGTTCAAGTGAGTTGAACAGACATTTTTCCAAAGAAGACACAAAAATGGGTACAGAAAAAGTATTCCGCATCATAAACCACTGGCTAAATGAATGATCACATTCGAATGATTACCTATCATTTGAATCTTTAGGTCAGATTATTAGCAAATTCAAATTTAAGTTTTGGTTAAGACACAGAGAAAAGGGAACCCTGGCACACAGGAGAAATGTAAATTGGTGAAGCTAATATGGAAAAGTTTGGAGATCCCCATCAAAAGAATCAAATTGCCGTATCAGTCTTACTTCTGGGAATACTATATTCAAAGGAAAAGAGATCTCAGACATTTGTCATGTTCATTGTAATATTATTCACAATAGCCAAGATATAGAAAAACCAAAGTATCCACAAATGATGAATAAAAAATGTTATATGTACAGACATGCAACATAATATTACTGAATCTTAATAAAGAAGGAAATCCTGCCACTTTAACTATATGGACAACCATAAAAGGCATTATGCCAAGTGAAGTACAAGCCAGACACAGAAAGACAAATATTTCATGATCTCATTTATATATGGAATCTATAAATGCAAAATTCATACAGTAGAAGAAAATAGTAAAATGGTGGTTATTGGGAAAGAATTTGGGGAAAACGGAGATGTTGGTCAGAGTATAAAGTTTCAAATATGTAGAATAAGATTCTAGAGAACTTATATACAGCATGGGGTTTATGACATTGTATTATACTCTTAAAATTTCCTAATAGAGAATTTTTGTGTTCTTTCCACGCAGGTACAAGATAACTATATGAAGAGATGGATGTGTTAATCAGCTTAACTGTAGTAAATTCATTATGTGTATGTGTATCACAATATCACACTCTATACTTTAAGCAAGCATAATTTCCATAAAAAATAAAACAACAAAACACAAGCCATGAGTTCTTTAATTTCCAAGTTCATGGTTCATACACCTTGCCTCCTGAGATGTACTAACTGATAAAGGCTCATGCAGGCTTCAAGTGGGAGTTCAGAAAAAGAACGTATTAGTTCATATTCTAAAAGAGAAAAAAAAACCAGTGATGAGGTTGGCAGGTAATATCCACCTAGTGTGATAAATTATGAAGTATTTCATGAAATAAGGCATCTTCCATTTAATAGCTCCCTTCTATTATAGGACATTATAGAAATGATTTTTAGATTTTCATGGCACTCTACAATGCACATATTTTGGTATCTATTTTAAGAAATAATGAGACAAAGCAACTTGCTTGAGATCACATAGCTAATAACTGGAAGAACTAAGATTTAAGCCCTCCATTTGATGCCAAAGTTGATGCACTTTAACCATTTCTCATAATAAACTAACAGGATACACCAGTGACCATCACTGGTGCATGTAAGGATCATGCATTTGGAACCTAAAGATATTGGCTGAGATATTGGACCATTGACTAAACATTTATGAGCACTTCCTTTCTCCTAGGTTAAATGGAAAGCCCAACTGTAAGTTTATTAGGAAAATTGGTCAAAGAGTTTTCCAGAATTTTCCCAATATTTATGAAGTACTTAATAGGTGCCTGGTACTTTATGTGTTACTCCTATTTTATAGATAAGGAGCTGAACTTTGGAGAGGAAGTAATTATTCAAAGTCATTCAGAGAAGTAAGTGAGTAGCTGGGGATCTGCCCCCAGGCAGGCTGGCTCCTGAACCTGTCTCACCCTCATGCCCCTCAGACTCTCTGAAACATTCTGAGATAATGTGCGGAAAGGATGGCTACCCAGAAAGTATGAGGGAACAGGGAAGAAAGGATTGCCTGAAGTTATCTTGGAACATTATAAACTTAATTTTATTTATTTTTTATTTTTTATTTTTATTTTTTTGCGGAACCGGGGATTGAACTCATGCCCTTGCACTTGCCAGGGAAGTGCTTATTCCACTGAGCCATCTCCCTGGCCCCTTGCCTGAAGTTATTTCAAAAGTAAAGGATAGTTTTGAGAACTCTGTTTGCATTTGGCCGAGAAGGAAGATGGTAGCTTGTTCCTCAAGGTCAAATACAGCACTGCATATATGAGGATACTACAGACAGAGCAATGAAATTGCTGTCCATTTCCTGGATGTAAACTATCTGTTTACTCCTTAGAAACAAAAGGGAGAGGAGGAGCTAACACACTGAGAACCTAAATGTTATCATCCTTAATAACCCAGCTTGGAAATTAATGAGCTGTAGGAATGGAAAGACTCATTTTGCTTTGGCTCAGGCACAAAACTGATGGAATTCTCTGCTAATGCATTGTGGAGCTTTGTAATTGTTCCTCTAAACGGTCAATAGTTTTAATTCATATGTAATAAGTGATTTTAATCAGTCCCAGCAACTGTTTGTGCAGGCTTTTTTTTCCCTCGCACAAGCTGCAACATGAGTCACATTTTAAACACAGTGTTGTAGCTGATTTTTCAAAGATGAATGCATGTACTTAAGAAAACAATTCTTGGGGCTATACCCACAAAATGTAAGGCAAGCCCTCTCATGTCACCAGTGACTTGTCTGTCTAATTTTGATTGGTATAAACTAGCCTTTGCTGTTTATGACATTGACAATTTTATGTGCACTTGGAGGACACCAGTGACCATGAAAAATTCAACATGATTTCAATTACCTATTCTATGGTAGTGCTAAGCACTCTAATTGCAGAAAATACTATTCCATTTTTAGTGGAATTTTAAAACTTTTTAGCCACGTTCTGTGATGTCACATTGACAGGCCTCAGTCTAAAGTGGGATAAATTGGAATGCACTGCTACTTTGTTTGTTTGTTTTTTGAGATAGTATCTTACTAGGCAGTTCAGGCTGGGCTTGAACTTGCTATGTAGCCCTGGCTGGGCACAAATTTATGTGACCTTCCTGTCTCCGAAGTGCTTGTACCACCATTCCTGGTGTAATATAGGTTCAGTAAAACCACAATAAAATTTTTGTTTGCATTATCTGTATGTAAATGAAGTAACTGGTTAGTTGAGTGGTCTGGCTTACCAGATAACAGATAACATGCATTGATCATAATTTTCAATTAGTTACTGTCTATTTACATGAAGTGCAATTGATCAGTGCTGGTCTCCTCCCCGTGCCATCTTTAAGTGGAGGAAGAAGCAATGGCTCTTTATAGTTGTCTTAATTTACACTATGGTCTTGTGAGTCCAGTGGATGTTTCACTCTTTTGGTTTTATCTTGTGGGCTTTTTGAGGCTATGACAGATCTGATTAAAATTTTGCTTTGCTTTTCAAAAATTTCATTGCACATTAAAGTAATCCTACATTTTGGCTTTCATTTATCAAGCCATGATGCAGTTTTGTTGTATCAGTGACAACAATAATTACCAAGAGCCCAGAAATTACAATGGACAAGAATATTGTAAGTATTTCAACATGCATTATTTGCACTAATTATTATACACACACATATTTTCAAGGCTATAATTATAACAGGCTGCATATATACCATTACCAATCTTATTGCAGATTTAATTTCTAAATAATGCTAATATAGCTGTGCCTTGATTTAATAAAATGCAAGCAGTTAAAAAGTAATTTATATGCTTTAAGTTTTATGAAGACTTTTTTGATATGGAAAATATCAAAAGTCCTCTCTTGTCACTGAAGTTAACATGCAGAGCCTGCTGTATTTTATCAAGCACTGCTCACTGTGTTGGAGCATGAGGCTTTAATAATGCATGTAATAAGTACCTGTTAGGTTATTACAGACCTTGGGTGGCTGCAGAGTTAGAGCAGGATATGCAAATGTCTGGTCCCTACTAGACAGACACGCTTTCTGGGACAGATATGCTTTCTGGTCCCTTATGTTATTCTCATTTTCTCTACTCTTTTCTATAGATTGAAGTGAATTGTATCTAGACCAGTAAGTGAAATGGAATCTTTATGTCAAGCAGTCCTTTGTCTTTTAGGGGGAAAATATCACAAAAACAACATGTTTAATGGGGAAGAAAAAATAATAAGAGCAATTTGAGTCCCCATAAAAGTGATTTCTGAATTTGACTTAGTTTAGGAAAAAAATTCCCTAAAACAGCTGCTTGGTTAATGGCGAGTGAAAAACTGCGGGAGCCATGTCAGTGAGCCCCAAATGGCAGCTAAACTAATTGCTTGGGAGGCTGCTTTGAAGATAGACAGAATATATTGCTTACATTTAATGGAAAGTTGCTAATAGTTTTAGCAGTCCTTGTCTACCCCTCTTTAAATCAAAACAAGGCAGTCCAGATGCCCCAAACCAAGGCACTTTTGGGTCTTTCTCTTTTATGTTCTCAGTCTCTCCTACACCACTACATGGCCATTTGGTCATTTATCATTCAACAAAAATACATTGCTCAATATTCAGCACTACCAAGAGCATGCCTGGAAACTTTTCCTCCATCACACCGGCCGAAGGTAGAGTCTGGAATGTAGCAAGAGGTTATTTGAGCTCTGTGTTGACCCATGACATACTGGGGCTGGAGTAGATATTTGGTATTTTATGTTTCTTTCCTTAATTTTTAGTAGAGTGTACCCATACTAGAAAATATCAACTTATTCTATTCCCAGGTAAAAAATACATATTTATGTAAACTAATCAATAAAAGACATCTTTTCTGTAATTTTTCTCAATGCTCTATAACCAGGGTACTTAACAAAATGATTAAATCAGTTTGTTGATTCCTATTATATTTCATGGAATCATTCATGTCATTTTGCTGTTCTATGAACTATTTTCCCAAATCTCCATCCTACTTCATTTTACTCGCATGAGTTTTTGAAATAACTGTAGAGGAAGTAATGAAAAGGATATCTCATGCTTTCCCATCAGGTTTAAAGGGGCATGGGCTTTCTGCATGATACAAGATAAACAAGTAATGTTAAGTATAGGAATTATTGCTTTTTTCCCAAATCACAGCATGCAGAAAAGTGCTTATCAAATGCAAAGGCATGAATTACTTGGTGCTCTCTTCCAAGTTTTCTCTGTCACAGAATCAAAAAGAGATTCCCTGGATCCATCAACCTGGCAGATAATCCAGCCTCTCAGAGCTCACTCATAGATGAATGGGTTGCTGATAGAGTTGTCAGACTTAACAAACTGAAAGACAGAGTACCAATTAAATTTGAACATTTTTCTATTATCCGTATATCCCAAATGTTGGATGGGACATACTTATAAAAAAGTTGAGCTCTTGCTTATTTGAGGTTCCAATTTAACTGAGCATCTTGAATGACACCTGCCAACCCCATTAGGTAAACATGTGAGAATGAGATGGCCAGGTCCTTAGTGATGTTTTCAGAGCTCTGGATTATTTTTATGCATATGGCTGTCGTGTTTAGATTTGCATTTATGCAACACAGTTGATGGCTCCACATCTCGAGGATCTGATTCAGTACAGCTGGAGTGGGACCTCAGAATTTGCATTTTTAGTGTAAAATCCCAGGTGATCCTGTGCTTTTGGAATTATAAATGTCAAGTGAACATTGTCCAAGTCATCATAAGTTGACCTTTCACAATGAAGAAGCTGTCTGGCTGAAGAGGGAGATGAGAGTGAGAAAGAGAACAATTTTTAGGCCAGCTACTATTAAATGAAACTGTAATGGTCTTTTCAATGAGAGGAGTTTAGGACGCCAAATTCTGGGAGGAAAAGGAATAAGGAAAAAAATTCCCAAAGACACTAAAAAGAATTTGTGTAAAAATAAGTTTAAATTCCCCCAAACCATCATTTTGTTTTATCTCTTCTCAACAAGCCCTTCAAATTGAAGTAAACCTAGGAGTAAGACAATTTGTATCACCTTGATTTGTTTCTGAGGGAATATTGAAACAATTACAGAGTTATTTATTTACTTATTTAATTTGGTACAGAGTCTCACTACACAGCTCCACTCATAGTGATCCTCCTGCCTCAGTCTCCCCCGTGCAGGGATTACAGGCATGCACCACCAGGCCCAATCTCAGTGGCCAGCTTGGCGTGGGGCCGGCCTGGCATGTGGTATCAGGGATCGAAGCCTGGTCCTTACGCTTGCCAGGTAGGCACTGCTGAGCTATTTCCTTGGTCCTCAGAGTAAATTTTTAAGATTACTTCCCACTAGTAGCATCTTCTGAAGGAGAAATTTCTGGGAATTTGTGAGAAAAATAGGCAAGAGATGATCACATGCATACACTCATAGATTGCAGTACCAAATGGAAATTATCTTTCTTATTCCTTTCAAACAGATTCTGTTTCAAAGAATTCTCTTCTACACTGCTAATATTTTCAGTTCTAATGTTCTGGATCTTTACCATGGCCCACACAAGTTGCTAACATGGAAGCAAATGAAAAAAATGTGTTGTACACAAAGGTGTTGGTGGTGGAAAACTGTGAACGTAGCCAACAGGGCAGGCTGTGCTTTCTGCTCAGAAAGGGAACGGGCTTCAGAGTCACATAGTCTGCATGAGAACTTAGATTTGGCTACTTACTCACGAGCTGAGTGACTTTCAGATAGTCTCAAAACCTCTCAACTTGATCGGTTTCCCAAATCCAAGTCACAGATAGAAATAACATCTTTACAGCAGACTGTGATGGCTCCAGGAGATGACGTAAGCAAAAGAGCCCTGCAGAGAGCTGTGCATGACAGAGGTTGAATGCACACTGGTCCACGTGCACCACGCAAAACAGATCCTCAGGGATACTTTGTGCTTGAATCCTGACGCTTGCGACATTTTTTTCTCATATGCACATATCCTCGTGGGTGTTGAACCTTTTATTTCCTAGCTTGTTCTCTGAGCAAAAAATAAATAAACAAATAAGTAAATAAATTAAGAATAAACAAAAATAAATTGTTCTCATGGTATTTTTAATACCAGAAATTTGCAAGTTTTTTTAAAAATAGAATGTTTTTACATTATTTATTCATTGTTTATGTTGTCATCTTTTGCCGTATAATCTGTCAGCAGCCAACTCAGGACTCCTGGGTTTAAGTCTTTATTCTCATAATAATCAAGCTTTTGCCCTTGAGAAAGTTGTATAACTTCTTTGTGTTATAGTTTTCTCAGTGATAAAATTTGGTGGGAGAAGTGAAAAGCTGATCTTCTATTGAGCAAAATCCTTCTTTTAAGATACGATTCATATGTCTAAACATCCAGTGAAAATTGCAATTGAGTTAAATGAACAAACAATAGTAAAACCCTTTGCAAAACACTTGCCTACTACTTTCAAAATAAAAAGCAGTTGATTATTTAAGCACCAAAGCATTTTATCTAACTACATAAAGTTTTAATCTAATCATATATAGAGGAATAAAGTGACAGCTTTTTAAAAAATAAAACTCATGATTTGTGCTATAAAGGCATTCTCCACCTAAACACAGAACCTTCTTGTGCTGTCCTACTTGTATATAGTCCAGCATTCACAGTGTCACCTTGGAAATGCAGTATTGTCAGATGTAGCTCTTAAATTTTGTGAACCTTACATTTTGTGAAACATTTGCTTTGTTTGATTTTAAAAAAGCTGGGAACACAATAATCATTATTAGTTCCCCTCCCTACAGAAAATCACTGTAAGAACTTTAACATGAAATCCAAATATTTATTCTTAACCTTTTCTTTATATTTCTATCATATGATATGTAGAATTGAGCAATCTATTTTTTAGCCTAATATTATGCTGTATGTAACTCCTCTTGTACTTAAAGATAATTTTAAGTATTAATACATCTTAAGCAAGAGAAAGAAATGAAAATAATCTTATTATCAATGAAGTAAGTGAAGTAGAATGTATTTCTTAATGAAGTATCTTATGTAGAGGAAACTGCAATTATTAGAACTGATAAACAAATGCAGCAGTTTTAGAATATACAATCAACATATAAAAGTCAGTAATGCTTCCGTACACAAGTAATGAACTATCCAAAAGGATGGGAAGAAAATTATTTCATTTATATTTAAAAAACAAATGAAATACACAGTATTTAACCAAAGAGGTGAAAAACAAGTGCAAACTGTAAGAGTGATGAAAGAAATTAAAGGTAACAACACAAATAAATTGAAAGATGTTCTATGTTCATGGACGTATGTATTGTAATGTTCATGGATTGTATTTCCATGCTACTTGAAATTATCTGTTGATTTAATGCTATCACATCAAAATTCTAATGCAATTTTCCACATAAATATAAAAAAATCAACTTTAAATTCATATAGGATCCCAAATAGCCAAAATCACTTAAACAAAGAACACATCTAACAGAATTACATCCACTGAGTTAAGAACATAGTATAAAGTGATTATCAAAACAACATGGTACTGGCATAAACATAGACATATTACCCCCCATATGGGACAGAAGGTCAAGAAATGAACTCATCGATTTATACTGAATTAATTTTTGGCAAAGTTGCCAAGTACATGTAATGGGAAATGGACAGTTTCTGAAATATATTACATTGGGGAAATTGGTTATCCATATGCAGAAGTATGAAAATGAAAGTATGAAAAAATGAATACTGTATTTAATGTAATCAACTCAAAATATCATAAAACCCTAAAGATCTAAAACTGTAAAGCTGCTAGAAGAGAACAAGTGGAAAGATCTATGATGTAGGTCCAACCAAGAATATTTATGGATGTAACCTAAAAGCACAGGCAACAAAGTACAATATGGAAAAGGGAGACAGCACCAAACTAACAGTCTTCTGCACAGCAAAAGAAATTAGCAAAAAAAGCGAGAGGCAACCACAGGATTGGGGGAAATATTTGCAAACATACATTTGATAGGGAGTTAATAGTCATAATACATGAAGGACTCAATAGCAAGCATATAAGTAACTTGATTTAAAATGCAGACAGCCCTAAGCAGATATTTCTCAATGGAAGACATACAAATGGTCAACAAGTGTATGAAAAAAAAGCTCAACATCATTAATCATTAAGAAAATGCACATTAGAATGGCAATGAACTATCACATCACACCTGTTAAAAATTTAAACAAAAAGATAAAAGTATTGATCAGGATGTAGAAAAAAAGAACTTTTACACTCTGTGAAAATATACATTAAAGCCATTATGAAAACTGGTATGAAATTTCCTCAAAAACCTAAAAATGGCACTACTATATGATCAGCAATCTTATTGAATAATGCTGTTCCTTGCAGCCTTATTCAAAACAGCCAAGATGTGGAATCAGAAGTGTATCAATACATGAATGGACAAAGAAAATGTGATACATGCACACACAATGGAATATTACTTGTCTTAAAAAGAAGCATATTCCATAATTTATGATAATATGAATGAACCTAGATGGCATTATGCTAAGCCAGGCACAAAGAAAAACACCACATGATCTCATTTGTATGTGGAATTGAGTCAAAACAGTCAAACTCATTTAATTAGAGAATAGAATGATGATTACTAGGGGCTGGAACTGAGAGGGGGAAGTACTAGGGAGCTGTTAATCAAAAGATAAAAAAATTTCAGAGATTGAGGAGGAAGAAGATGTGATATTTATTGCACAGCCAGGTGACTGTGGTCCATAAAAATGTATAGTGTCAAGCAGCTAAGAAAGTAAATTCCAAATAACTTACCACAAAAAATGATAGTGAAGTGATAGATATGTTAGTTTGACTTAAGCATTCTTTAATGTATGTAAATATCAAAACATCACATTGTATACATTTAGAATTTGTGAATTAAAAATAATAATCATAAAAAGTAAAATTAATAATTTCTGCATAACATCCAAGTATATACTTTTACCAAAACTTGTATTAGTATTTTTTCTTAAAAGTTCTGTTAAGGTTTTGTTTTTTTTCCAGTTGTGTAGTGTATACAAAATAATGTATATTGATATCTTAAATTTTAAAAACCATTAATATGGCCTTACAAAACCTTAACATACCTATTTTGGACCTCTTTCAACAAAATGCAGTTCTCTTCCCAACCACAAACGAAAATAAGGAAACCAACTGCTGAATAATTTAATGCATGTTTGAAAGACAAATAGGGCTGTAGATAGACATTATAAATATTGAGGATAATATACATAACCCACTATTACCTCAAGACCATATCAACAGTATACAATTAATCCCAGAAAATACAATTTATAGTTACAAACCTTTGACTATTCTGAAATACCAAAAGTTCTCCCTTACAATCTCATTTATGTGAATATAATAACTCAGTTTATCCCTGTGAGCCATCCACGGAGAAACATAGCTGTCCTTAGACTGGCCCTTCAGCCCAGTCATTCCAACTCTGAGCTCTGAAATTTAAAGACTTCCATTTCCTGCCCAGGCCCTAATGGCAGGTTATGAACAGAAGTTCAAACTTGGCTTCTGAAATTCAGCACTTGCTTCCCATGGACACGGACATATACATGGCTGTCTGGGGCTTGTTACCCTCAGCTTCCTCTATTTCTCCCAATATCTCACTATAAAAACTTTCAAATCCTTCTACAACTTCTTCCTTATTTTTCTATTGCCAGCTTTTATGTTTCTATTGCTAGCTAGCTCTCAAATTCTTCTGTTCTTAATAATCTCCAATCAAAGTAACTCCCAAATAACAGAAACACTGTTGACGTTACCAAGAGAAACAAAGGAACAAAGATATATGTGTATGTATATATATATACATATATATATATAATTATGTATGTGCAATATATTATATATTTGCAATATATTATATATATTTGCAATATATAATATATACATTTGCAATATATTATACATATATTTGCAATACATATTATATATATACTGCAAATATTTTCCCCCATCCTGTGGTTGCCTCTTCACTTTTTTTAATAATTTCTTTTGCTGTGCAAAAGACTATTAGTTTGATGCTGTCTCACTTTTCTGTGTTGTACTTTGTTGCCTGTGCTTTTAGGTTATAACCATAAATATTCTTGATTAGACCTACATCATAGATCTTTCCACCTGCTCTTTTCTAGCAGCATTACAGTTTTAGATCTTTAGGATTTTAGCTGTTTTCAGTTGATTTTTTCATACGATGTGTGATAGGATTTGTTTTCATACTTCTGATAGACTCAGTTTTTGTGGAGATGTAGTTTACTATAAAATTCATTCTTAGTGGATAATTCAGTGGTGTTTTAAGTGAGGTCATTGTGTTGATTGATTTTGTTGGTCAGTATTGATGAGATCATTTGAGGTCATTTGGGGGAGATTATAGAGATTAAGGAGCTGTGGCCCAACTGAAAGGAGTGAGTCAGGGTGTGATGACCTGGGGACTGGATCTAGTCCCTGGCCTGCTCCTGTCTGTCTCTTCCCTATCCTTTGCTTTCTAGGTGCTGTGAGGTGAGCAGCACTGGTGCCCCATTCTACTCACCAGGCTGTTCCTTCTCACTTCAGACTCATAGCCACAGAACCAATAAACCTTAGACTGGAGCCTGTGAAACTATGAGCCCAAATAAATCTTTCCTCCCATTGTTTTCCTAGATATTTGGTACTAGTGACAAAAGCTGATTACCACAATCAGAAGGTTGTGCAGCCACCACTGTGATCTAATTCCAGAACACTTTTTTTGTTGTTACCCAAATCTCTGCACCCATTACTGATCATGTACCATTTCTCCTTCTCCAGCTCCTAATAAGCACTAACCTACATCCTATCTCTAAGAAAGTGGTCATTCTGGACTTTTCAGATAAATGAAGTCATACAACTTATAGACTTCTGTGCCCAGTGTCTGTCTTAGTGTAATGTTTTCAGGATTCATTTATTCTGCAGCATATACACAACAGTTCATTCACTTTTTATGGATGAATA
>NW_004524691.1:6122764-6123814 GCF_000260255.1 Octodon degus | reverse complement strand
TAGATGTATCTTAGAATGATTTTCAAATACTGAATTTAGGGGATTAAGCTTTCTGAAGCACAAAACTTAGCCAATATTCTAAATTCACTAATTATTCTCTTGAATTGGGCTTTTGATACTGCTTCCCAATTGGAACAAGTTTTGTCAGTTCATTTTTAGGATCATAGAAATCCCCTGACCACAAATCAACAGGATCACAATTAGCAAACACACCCTATTTTCCCTCGCTGTGTTTCTTTTAGAAAACTAAAAGTTTATTTGAGGACTCTATGATCTGACCAATTCTGTGAAATGATTGGAAAAACTTGGGATGCTGAGGTAGGAGGATTGCAAGTTTGAGTAATTCACTGCCTTAGCAAGACCCTATGTCAAAGAATAAATTAAATAAAAACAAAACAACAAAGGACTAGGTCATAGCTCAGCGCGAAGGCCCAGGGTTCATTTCCCAGTACTGAAAATGGAAAATTACATTCATACAGCCAAATCCTGGTAGAGGCTTTAGATATTTTTTTACAAACAGGAATAATTTGGTTTTGTACTTGTAGAGACAGGACGCCAGAACATCAAAACACAGTGGAGAATAAACATTACTAAAAATTGCTTCAAAGGAGATCAATACACTTAATGAAGAAATAAGAAATAGCTTATTTTCAGAGCGAACAGTGTCCATTGGAAACTAGGTACTTTATTTAGAGACAATTTTAATCTATATTCTAGAATCAGAAACTGTATTTAGAAGATTGAAATTGGAGTAGGAGAGCAAGGAATCAAATTATTCACAAAGAACGTGGTTGTTTTACAATATGTCCTCTAAGCTACTTAGCACTTAGAACACTAGCCGTAACAATTTCATCTTGATTTCAAAATTTCTTTTAATTCAGTGTATAGACAAAATGAAAATAAAATGCTGTAAATCCAGATGGTCATTGATCCAATATTCATGAATTTTTAGATTTTCAGTGCCTTGGTGGTTACGTGTATGCTTGCTGCTTCTTAGCTATTTTCTTTTCTTTTCTTTTCTTTTCTTTTCTTTTCTTTTCTTTTCTTTTC
>NW_004524691.1:6115731-6121039 GCF_000260255.1 Octodon degus | reverse complement strand
ACCTGTAATCCCAGCGCTGGGGATGCTGAAAACAAGAGGATCACCAAGAGTCCTAGCTGCACAGTGAGACCCTGAAACAACCAAATACATTAAAAAAACTAAGTTGTGATGTTCTGAGAGTTCAGTGGGTTGACATCCAGAAGCTTGGGAGGCGTGCCTGACAGTGTGACTGTCTACACGCTTGCTATGTCTTTAGGCAGCATTTTCTCTACATACAATTCTTTAAAAATAAGTTGAATAGCTAATATTCATACAGTCTTGTATTATGATATTTCATTTTAGATTGTAACAAGTGCTTCCATGCTGTTTTATAATTTGCATAATTAAAATTATAATGACTGCATGGTATTCTGTCTAGTACAAAAGTTAACATTCCAGTTGATTTCAACTCCCCTCTGTTATAAAAATGCTAAAATGAATCATTATGCAAATAGTACTTTTTGTTTGAAATAATAGAGATTAAAAATTACCAGAGGAAATGCTTTTATTCCTCAGATATCTCTTTCTTAATAGGAGGTACAAATTTTACTATCAGCAACTAGAAAAGAAGTCATGCGTGTCTGTCACTTAGCAAGACAGCATACTAAGATCAAGATAATGTGTATTCCTATAATTACTACTTAACTTACTTTCCTAACTTTGGTCTATTAGGTACGTTTACTTTTTTGCGGCTGCTGTGACTGTTTTGCCCAGTTATCAACTGCGCAATTTTAACACTTTCTTACTAGTGACGTTGCATAGTAGGATGGCACACGCGTAGCGCGTTTTGCTGTATGTGCTGAGAATACCATCTTCTATTTGTTGCTTTTATCTCTTTTTTGATTTTACTTAATGTGTACATTATTAGACAGTGGGTCAGCTTTTTATGGTTCATTTATAATATTTCTAAATTTCTCAGACTTTGGAAAAATGATTTGATATTTAAGGTTTTATACTGATTACACAATAATTCATACAAAATTAATTTTATTGTCTATCATGTGATATAAATTTAAGTGAAAAAGTATCTAGGAAATATCTAAGAAATCTTTTTTTTTGCCCATTATTTTGGCACCGCTTCCTTTAGCATATATTTAATTATTATGTCAGATGGGTTTTCTCTGTGCTCACACTCTCCACGTGCCTGAGTTTTCTATCTTCCTGTAGATAAGCCCAATGTATGAGCAACTGCCTCAATTCTCTTGCTTTAAATATATTCAAACATCTTGCAGGACTAAAACACAGAACATTATTTCCAGGAAGGCTTTTTACCTTTTCACTCATTTTTAAGGGTGTATGTGTTTTGTTTGGTTGTTTATGTAGGTATAATACACAAATAGAGAAATTCACTCTTCTATAAATTTGGGCAAACTTACTAAGCTATAACCACTACTAGAAATTCTCTCATGCCTTTATCAGAAATATTCCTTCTTTTGCTCCAATCCAGAAAACGGCTTATTTCATTTTGATTTTTTTCTTTCTGGTTTTGTCTTTTCCAGATGTCTAATAAATAAAATTGCTTGTTAAGTAGGCTTTTGAGTTCAGCTTTTATTTTATTTTTTTAGTATGTGGGATTGAGCCCAAGTGCACTCTACCAGTAGACTTTCCAGGTGTGAGTTGAACTCATAATCTTTCTGCTTCAGCCTCCCTAAATTCTGGGATTATAGGTATGCCCTGGTTTCTTTATCATAGTATAATGCTGGGTATATACTCATATATACCTTACATATGAAGCAGAATCAGAACTTTATTATGTATGTTGATGAGTAGTATTTGCCTTTTATGAATGTCGTTATAATAACAGTGACTATAATCTTTTTGTTTGTTTCTGATTTAGGATAAAATAATGTGGGTAGTTCATAATTTAAAACTGAACTAATAGTTTGCAACATTAACACTTATGTGTCATTTATTATTCCATTTTGTATTTTTGAAGAATGGTATCAAATTTTTTAAAATTAATTTGCTGGTTAATATTGCTGGTTACATGGATCTTCATATTTAATGAGTTGGTGAAATATTAAATATATATTTCATTATATTGAATTATCCTTGCATTAATAATTATAAATATTACTTGGTTATCATTATATTATTTTTTTTTTGGTGGAACCGGGGATTGAACTCAGACCCTTGCCCTTGCCAGGGAAGCACTTATTCTACTGAGCCATCTCGCAAGTCCCTCATTATATTATTACTTGACCATATGTTGAATTCTTTTGGCTACTTTAACATTTGAATATTTATAGTATTATGAGGACTAGACCTCTGTATTTTTTGAAATACCTTTGCATTATCCAGTTATTTATGTCTTGTGTGGTTTGTACTGGGCAGCTTTCTGCATATGATGTATTCTAGAATATCTTATAATAGTAGAATAGCTTATTATAACCTGCTCCTTGAGTAAGTGAAAAGATTCATCAGTGAGCCCTTCCTAAATTTCAGTTTTGAGTTGAAGTTCTATTTGTTTGATGAAATTTCTGGTTTTCCCATTTGCTTTGTGTCCTCTGCTGAGGGGTTCTTCCTCTATGGCCTGTCTGCTCCTGAGCACTTGTGTCCTACGCAGGAAAATAAACACCTGCCAAACAAGCATTATCAATTTTGATATTTAAAAAAACTAATTGTATCCCTACAATGGCCTTGTGAGGAGTTATTGTTGGTAAACTGATGAAACAGAAGTTCAGAGGAGTTAAAAGGTTGCCCAGTGTTACTTTGAATTTAACTAGTGATTATATTTAAACTACAAGCAAGCTTGACTTCAGCTTGGCAGTGTCAGCTCTAACATTCCAATTCAAACAGTTTCATCCATTGTGCATATACTACCATAGTTCTGAAAAATTTGGGATGTTATCTCCCTTCATTTTATTTTACTGTATGAAATACTTTGTATGTCACAGTTTGGTTTAATATTGAATGTCTTTCCAGTAGTATTGGCTCTCCTGGGGCGCAAAGTTTTAAAATTCATCTGTTTGTGCAGGTAAAGAAGAGAGTTCTTTCTTTAATGAAAGTAAACATGATCCCTCTATTGATTAGCAATACATATGCTACATATGTATAACTGCAGCAACTTAAAATTAGTAATTTTAGGACCACAGAGATAGCTCAGGGGTCTAAATGCCTGCCTAGGCAAGCACAAGGACCAGGGTTCGATCCCCAGTATCACATGCTGTTTTAGCCATGCCTGGAGCTGAGCCAGGTACCAAGACCAGGCTTGGTGGTGCATACCTGTAATCCCAGCTCTGGGGAGGCTGAAACAGGGGATCACTACAGATCTGAGCTGCAGAGTGGGACCCTGCACCAAATACATAAAATTTAAAAATAAATAAATGAAATAAGTAATTTCATAATTTAATCTTAAAATTCATTTTTCCTTAGAATACTGAGGCTGTTTAATCTTCCAGAATCTGTTTCCTTCTATGTAAAATAAGATTGGATTAAAATATCTCTGCTTGCCTAGCTTGAGGAATTGATAAAACATTTTTAGTAGGTACTTTATAAAATGAATTTAAATATCAAAATAGTGTGCTAATTAATGGATGCATATAGGATTTTAGCATATGTGGGCTCATGATGTTCTTCAGTGAAAATTCTTTTATCATTGGTTTCCTAGATATATGTATACTCAGTCAATGTTCCATTTTTAGCTAATATATATGATATTATCACCTGGAGCCCATGTACTTTGAAGACCAAACATTGAGAAATACTGCACCAGAATATTTCCAGTTCTAAAATTTTACCATAATAGAAAGGCATTACAAGGTTTAATAATTAGATTCATGTGTAGAAACACACATTCCAAAGGTGTGAGTCCTTTAAAAAAAGAGAGTTGTTTCTTTAATAAAAGTAAACATGATCCCTCTCTTGATTAGCAATACATATTCTCCATATATATAACTGCCGCAACTTAAAATTAGTAATTAGTAAAATTAGTAAATTCAAAATTATCAAAATCTACTATTAGGCCAAAAATTATATCCATAAAATGACAATATAGAGTCTGTCAAATAAACCAAGTTTATAAAAGTCGAAGAGTACTAGCAGGATAGGAAACCAAACAGGTCACTGAGACAGGAAACTGCATATATGAGTATGATGATGAGAGGATTGAAGACTAAAATAAACTAGATTATTCGGTATGTTTGTAGAAAGAAATGGAAGACAGGAGATCTGCATGCACTAAATTATATGAGTGCTAGCTCACAGGTCTTTTATACACGAGATTCAAAATCACTTGGTTTAATCCAGTGCTCCACAATTACTCATCAAAATGTCAGGCAGTTGTGTTAGAAAATTAATTAACTTAATTCTGTAGTCATACTTTTATTTATTTATTTGTATTTTAGGGAAGGGTCTTCAGGGTCTCACTACTAGATCGGACTCCCAGTGATCTGCCTGTTTATGGCCTCCCAAGAGCTGGGATTACAGGCGCGCACCACCATGCCCAGTCTCAGTTGCCACCTCAGTGTGCCCCTGAGGGCAGGGCCAGAATGGCAGGCCCTGGGATCAAACCCTCAGCCCCTGCACCTGCTTGCAGGAGCTTTAATCTGCTGATTCCCTGTAGTCACACTTTTAAATTAAAAAGTTTTGTTAGTGTAATTGTGAAAACTTCTTACAGAAAAGCCTGTTGATAATTTTTTTTTCATATTTTTTCTATTGTTTATAAGGCATTATTTTATGTAGAAAATACAATTAGAAAAATTACTCCAATTTCTATATTCTTTCCCAACTCTAAATTTAGAATATTAAATTTAGTAGGGTAGCTTTTCATTCATTCATGAAAATTAAGACTGGACATTGTTCTTTTTAAACATATCTTCTAAAATTAATACATGATTATTTTAATTGCCTTTTAGGTGTCAATAAAATTTGCCTATAGTCCTCTTGCTCCACTTCCAGGGATTTTTTCTTAAGGTGATAATTAAAATCTTAAGAGTGGCCTAAAATGAGCACACAGAGACGGCCACCGCAGTACTGTAACACTTCTGGTTTTTAGAGAAAGATTAGAAATAAAAGCCAAAATGCCCAGTGGAGGAGGCTTTATGACACTGTGTCAATGTTTAGGAAATGGGATATAATCAATTGTGATACAGCAATCAAATATGATATAACCAATTAATTGTAATAAAGTTATTCTTTTATTCTTTTTGTAGTGTTGGGATTTTGAAGTTGTTTTTTGATATGGAAAGATGTGTATGGCATACTGCATATTTTTGAGTGCAAAAATGAGATCAAAAGTATGTGGGGGGCAGGCCGGGGAGATGGCTTAGTAGAATAAGTGCTTGCCTTGCAAGCACAAGGGCCTGAGCTCAATCCCCAGTTCTGCAAA
>NW_004524691.1:6085899-6114525 GCF_000260255.1 Octodon degus | reverse complement strand
ACTGACCCCTGTAAATAACCTTTAAAAATAAATTCTATTCACCTATTTCAAAACAAAGACACAGGCAGAGTCAACCTTTATGCCAATGTATAAAATCAGAACTTAATTGAATCAACACTGGTTATCCTTTACAGAATTAAGCATAAAAAATGTTCTATAATTAGTCTGCTGTGGCACTAGATAATGTGTGCTCATTAGCCATAATATAGACTCTTATTTTAGTGTAGAGAAGTTATTACAACTCAAAAGAAATATTAAACTTAGATTAGACAATATTTATTCCCCAAGTAAGTAAATGTTAGTATTTTCGTGGGCAAAAGTCAACATGTATTTAACTAGAAGCCTAGAATATCTCATTTAATCAGACAATAAGTATTTGCATGTTATCCTGTCAATAATACAACTCCATCAAAATTGTTAAAAATCTTTTCCATTTCCAAAATCTTAAAGAGGGATCAAAATAAATTCTTTCCGCTCAGTGTTCCCCTCCCTCCACATGCTCCCTCAGAAATATCAAGCTAGCATTGCAGAAAAAGATTGTGAAAAGTGTATCTGTAGGTCAAAAACATTTGTTTCTCTCTGTCGTACACTTCCTTTTGTCCAGATTTTCAGTTGGATTCCTGGCTAACGAAGCAGAATGTATCTTTGGACAGTACAGTTGAAAACAGTTTCTTGAGCAAAATTTGTACTTAGAAGACTCCCTGTTAAGACATCATTGTGGTGCTCCATTCTTTTAACACCATTCCTGGGGGAAGGAAGGTGGAATCCCTCGTCTGGGGTTGCTCAGGGCCGCAAGGGTGGCTGTCTTCATCCGGGTGGCTGTGCTGTCAGCATTTTGTCTGATGGGATGAGGAGACTTAGGCCCTGTATCAACCATGAAAATCCTATTTCCAGTAAAAATTCTGCAATTTTTATGCCAATATTTGTCATATATCTATTCTAATACTAAATGATTAAGAAAAAAGTAACACTGGGCAGAAAGAAGGTTAGCTCTGTTCTGTTCTCCTGTATGAGAATGTAGCAAAGCAAACAGGCAAGTTTGGATAAATGAAAATCAATACACTTGAAAAGGCCTCTTTCATTCAATTGATTCAAGCTCAGTGGGTAATAGCACAACAGAATGCAGAATGGTGTTAACACGGCCCTGGCGCAAATCCCATTTACAGGAAGTACAGTGCCTACAGCGGATAAGGCTATGAGGTGATTTCATGAATCACAATTAACTCTTTACCACAGAATTGTAGAAATGTTTACAATATGATCTTATCGTCATACCTTTTGAACCTTCCATGTGGCAGCATACCCCTTTATGGTATGTACATTTTTTTCAAAATTTCAAATGTCAGAATAGTAAAATATTATTCTTAGATTTAGAGTTTAAAGTGCTGTTGCAATTGGAATGCTATTCCTTTACAGAAAAAGAAACGGGAGTCACTAGAGAGATTGTGTATGGCTCAGGATTGCGCAGCAACCTGTTGGCCAGGATCGTCCCCAGAGCTGGTGCCATTCACAGTTTACAGCAGCTGGGAGTGTTGGAATCACCTGTGTGCCAACAATTGAGGAGGCTGTGAGTGTGAGTTGAGGCCACAAAGGACAACCAGAGGTCACTAGGTTAGAGTCTCTCACTAATGTACAAGTTTTAGAGAATCTGATATAAGAAAAGATTCATATTTTTTTAACCCAGATTTTGGAAAACCACCTTTCAAAAACTATCTCACATGTGCAGAAACATAGGGTTAGACAAATCTGCTCATTCTTGTTTTATTCATAATAGCAAAAGTAATAAGTAGCCATTCATGGGGGCCTGCTAAGTACTTACTACAATTCATATGAGAGAGTACTATGGGCTGTTAACAAATAAAGTGAAGAAGTTAAATATGTATAGATATGAAGATGTCCAGGTTGTACTTTTAAATGTAAACAATCAATTCACAAACTAATATGTTCTACAGAATGATGTTATTTATTTAAAAAGTACTTCTATGTGAGATTTTGTGTATCTCTCTTATATACCTCTCATACTATCTCATCTTCGTTTACTGTCATACTTTTGGATAGAAGGACAAAGGAAACCTTTGCAGAACAAGGAAATAACCTTTGAAGACTGGGAAAACATATATTAGTTAGCTTTCTATTTTTGTAAGACTGATACTACTAGGTACACAATGCCCATGAGTATGGGCTTTGGAGTGAAAAAATGAGAAAAATGCCCACCTTTGCCTCTCACTAGCAATGTGACCCTGGGACCATCTCTTTATTGCCTGACCCTCATTTACCTTTCTGTAATAGGAAAGTGATGATGCTATTCTCAAATTTTTGATATGAAAACCAAGTTAATTTTTTTTAAACACCAAGCATAGTAATTGACAAATAGCTCCCAGTAAATGGCAGCTTCTAGAATTGTGGTTGTGTTTACAAAAATTAAAATTAAATAAAAAAGTACCGAGAAGAAAACAAACATGAACTAAATTGAATCTCCTCAAATTTACCTCTTTCATTATTTGCTAATGTCTTTCCAGAAAGAGCTACAAATATGTGCACTTTTAAAACTAGTTACAAAAAGCTGGGCATGATGGAACACCCCATAGAATTAGCACTCTGTGAGCCTGAGGTAGGAGGCTGTTGAGTTTGATCACTGGGCAACCAAGCAGTTAGTGAGCCCATTTCAAAAGAAAAAGGGAAATAGTGGTGCTGGAGGTGGAACTCAGCGTGATGGCCTCAGTTCAATTGCCAGAACTGAAAAAGACAAACAAACAAACCGGGCTTATAATTATCCACTGTAATATATCTTGATTGACAATATTTTGTAGTTTTTCTCCAAATCTGTGTAATAAACCATGTCATTTTCATAGCTAAAGTATATTCCCTCTGACATCTATGTGTACCATAATTTATCTAATCATCCTTTACCAGTGGACATTGAAGTTGTCTCTAATTTTTAACTACCACAGATTTTACAGCAATGAACACTTTTTTTGGCAAATATTTTCTCATGTTTTTGAAATTATCTCAAGGAAAATTTTAATGAAAGTGTTTTGGGGGAATGGCATTCCTCATTGAGAAGATAATATAAACAAGAACTGAAGGGAAGAAAAGTTCTCAAGGGGAAAGGGAAAAGTTTAGTTTTAGTTCACAACATGGACTTTGCCAGTTCCTTTGTAGGTACTGCAGGAGTCACTGACAGGTCTTGAAAAGGGCAATGGTGTGATCTGAGCTAGGCTTCAGGATGAGTGGTTTGGAGGCTGTGGGGAGATGGAATGAAGAAGGCGGTGAGGAAAGATGACAGACAGGAGCCTACTGCTGTGAGCAGGGGGAGCAGTGGGAGCCTCCACAGGAGACAGCAACGGCCAGGGACAGTGAGCTTGCAAACACCCTGCGTCTGCAGAACAGATGGGAGGGGCTTGCCCCTTACTGGGGGTCTCAGTCAGAAGAGAGGGGAGTGGCATCAAGGCCAGCTGGGGCTGGCTCTGCGGGGCAGTTCCTGTATCCACAGCAATGCTGGTGGTGCCCAGGGGAGGTCTGACAGGCCATACCCCAGGATGCCAAAAGAGATTCCCCTGGTGGAGACATTTCCCATGGATTGATACTGCTCTTTATATTAGCTGCAGATTTAGTTCTCTCTCTCTCTCTCTCTCTCTCTCTCTCTCTCTCTCTCTCTCTCTCTCTCTTCTTTCCTTCTTGGCAGTACTGGGGATTGAACTCAGGACCTTGCGCTTGCCAGGCAAACACTTTCAAGACAAAAATTATTAAAGGTTTTGGAAAATATAAACATCAGAACAGTCTGAAAAAATATTGTTTGTGATTGCTATGGTTTGGGATATTGTCCCCTGGAACTTGTGCACTGTAAGATGACCCCCTACTATTATATGCTAGTAGTAACTGAAGCTGGAATGATTGCTAGTGATTGGATAATGGAAACTTAGCCTTTTCAGGTTGGTGAAACCATTGATTTAGCCCATTCATTAATCAGAGGATTAATGGGTCCACCAAAGAGTGACTGTTATCAGGAGAGCTGCTCTGTGATAAATGTCTGTTTGGCTGTTCCCCATGAATTCCTTTGCATGTGATGCCCTGGGCTGCCTTAGAAACCAGGAAACCATTGTCAGATGTGCCCTTTAACACTGCAATTCCCAGTCTCCACAAGTATAAAAAATAAACTTGCTTTCTTTATTAATGATCCAGTCACAAGAATGCTTGTATAGTAACAATAAACAGAATGAGGCAGCAGTTTTATTTTTTTCAGCCATTTATTTTCAGTGGCAATATTTTGCTTCTTAGAGTGGCCCTAGATGACTGGGGCAATGGCAGTATCCCCAGCAAGTGAAAAGCAGTAGGTGGGAGAGGAATATAGAAAGAAGGGCAGCAGCTAGGTGGTGGTGATAGCGGGTTTGAAGTCCTTGATGTGTGGTTGGAGATGAAGGTGTGGAAAGGTAAAAAGAAAAGAGTTTTTAAAAGTAAGCACACAGAGTGGGCAGTTCAAAGTAGATGGACAATTCCAGTTACTAAAAGAAGTCTGTTAACAAAAAATCAACTAGTATTCATGAAGCCTCACAATGTGCCCAGAAAAAAATTCTGATCTTTAATCATTAACACTAGAATTAGAAACTATGAGTCAGAAGAGTTTGCCTGGTTATTTGCTGCTTCTCTCAAATGCCATAGAGCCCTCTACTTCACAAACTTTTGGAATGAGATTAAGTTGCAAAGTGTATCTATTGATACACTTGGTATCAATAGAATTAATCTGATTGATACCAAGTTCCTCTGTTTCTGTGGAGTAATGTTGCATTAACTTTTTGAAAATGACAGGAACACTACATATGTTTTTTTTTCTAGTCCATGCTAGTGTGCAAGAAAAGACCTTGGAAATTAGCTTCAACAAAGCTTCTAATCTTATCTCTAGCACTTCACTCGATAAGCCTTGCTCCTAACTCCCAATATAACCAGGACTAAGAAGTTATTTATAGGGCTTCTATTTTAAAATAAACACAGTCCCAGGCAATTATACCCATTAGTCTGGGATTAAGGGAGTTTGTAGGTTGTCAGACTTCAAATGCTACACTCAAACAAAATGGGATGGGTTGATCACCCCACCAAACATGGCTGTTATGGTTTGTATCTAGTTGTCCCCACAAAAGCCTCATGTAAGTCATGAGGCAGACATGGCTCAAGGAGCAGCAAGTGGCTTGAGAGGAGGGGCCAGAGGACCAAGGTGGAGCTCAAGGGGCTGGTCCAGAGAGGCATGAACCATTAGACTGGCAGCATGAGCTTCCCCTCCCCCCAAGCCAGAGGACTCTCTCGGAGATGTGGAGAGGGTCGTCCAGGAAATGGGAGTGCCCCAGCCTCTTCTCCAGACCCTGTAGAATGGAGACAGTGCCTTGAAACCTCCAGTAACTGTGAGCTAACTAAACCTTTCTTTCCTTCATTTTGAGTGTTGGATATTTGTCTCACAACGAGAAAAGAGTAACTAAGACAGAATTTGGTACCAGAGGACTGAGACCATTGCTGTGGCTAAACCTGACCATGTGGATTACCAGCTTTTGGGAATGGCTTATGCGAAGAGATGGGAAACTTCTGGAGATGTCACCCACAAGAGAAGCTCTGGAACAGCTTCGGCTATTCTTTAGGGGAGATTCTGGTCAGAGCTCAGAACAGAAGACTCATAGAAATGTTGCCTATAAAGACCAGGCTGGGGAGCTTTCTGCTGGGAAAAAGGACTGCATTTGTTGTTAGACTCTAGATCATTTGTGTTTTGACTTGGCAAAAAATTTGTCTGAATTTTGTCCATGTCCAGAGACTTTGCCTGAGACTTAGATTAAACATGGAGGACCAGCGGTATATATAGTGGACTAAGCTCTTGTTTAGGTAAACACAAGGCCCAGGGTTCAATGCTGTGCTGGCCCTACCCCCAGGCATGCTGAGCTGGCAACACAGTCTGGGCATGGTGGTGCATGCCTGTAATCCTAGCACTAGGGAGGCAGAAATCAGGAGGATCACTACCAGTCTGAGCTGCATAGTGAGACCCTGCACACACACACACACACACACACACACACACACACACACACACCCTTAAAAAAAAAGAGAGATTAAAACATGGAATACTGATTAATCTTTCAAAGGAAATCTCAAAGCAGTCAAATATTGGGACAGTGGCATGGCTATTGTTGGGGGCTCTTAGTCAAACATATGTTGAAAATGTAGAGCAAAGAGCCCAGCAGAATGATTTAAAATATTGTTGAGTTTAGGCCAGAAAGAATACACCAGGAAGGTTGGGGACTGCAAAGATAGAGCTGAGATCTCCAGTGCCCAGGAGAACAGGAGAGTGGAAAAGCTGTCCTGAGGGCATCACAGGAGGTGGTAGGTTCTCACCTTTTGCAGCCTCAGAATCACAAGGGTGAGGGACTTTGCTCTGAGGAAAAAGTAACAGAGCCCCATGTTCCAAAACTGAGGTGGCGGCCACACCAGGTTGCAGAATGGAGGCAGCAGCCACATCAGATTCCAGAAAGGCACCAGCATGGAGAATTTGTTCCTTGCAAACAGGGTCAGAGTACTCAGTGATCCAGGCACTTGATATCTCCAGTTAAGAGAGAGGAAAGCCTGGCTACTGCTCCAGCTGGTGGCAGACTTTGGCATCATCCATGTGGCATTGGTGTTAGGACATGCAGAATGCAGAAGTTCTGAGTTTAAGAAGGCTTCCACCTATGTTTCAGAGGAAGGCCTGGGATACCAGACAGTGTGCCCCTGAAAGGGCAGTGTGTGAAGCTGAGTGAAAAGCCTATTTAGTGGAAACCCCAGAAATCTGGAAAAGCCAGGAACGTGGATCATCTAAGGGAAACTGCAAAGAGGGAGCAAAGCCAGCCTGCGAGAGGAGCCAAGGGAGCTACAACCACCAGAAGTGCCCTAAGGGTGGAGCCACATGGAGCTCATGCCTTGCCACAGATTGCTTGAGATGTTCCACAAGGACCTATAGGACTTAATGTTTGCTCTGCTGGATTTTGGACTTGTTTTGGCCCCAATGGTGTGTATATGTTTTGGAGTGGCAATATTTATCTTGTGCCTTTGAATGTTGGATATATTTAACTTTTCATTTGTACAGGAGTTCACAGTTGAGATTTTGTCTTGGATCTTGGAGGAGACTTGGGACTTGGACTTTTCAGCAATGCTGAGATTGTTGGGACTTTGGCAACTCTAAAAGATGGACTAAAATGCCTTTTGGACAAAGGGATATACATGAAACTTTGGGAGTCCAGGAGTGGAATGTTATGGTTTGTGTCTAGTTGTCCCCCCCAAAGCTTCATGTAAATTATGGGGTAGACATAGCTCAAGAAGCAGCAAGTGGCTTGAGGAACAGGACTAAAGGACCAGGGCAGAGTTCGAGGGGCCAGGCCAGAGAGGCACGAACCATTGAACTGGCAGTGGAGCTCCTCCTCCCCACCCCTCTGCCCCCCTTTCCCCCACCAGCAGCCTCTCTTGGAGGTGTGGAGCCAGTCAACCTGGACACTGTGGCACCTCAGCCTCTCTTCCAGACCCTGTAGTGTGGGGTGGCAGTGTCTGTGATTGAGGCCACCTCAGGCAGAGAGGAGATGTTTGGTGAAGACAGAGCTGCTGACCCTGTCTCCTGAGCAAATAAGGCTTTGAGGTCTTCCTATGTAATTCAGGCTGTTTTAAACTATGAAACCTCCAGTAACTGTAAGCTAAATAAACCTTTCCTTCCTTTATTTTGAGTGTTGGGTATTTGCCCCAGCAATGAGAGAAGAGTAACTAATACAGTGGTGCAGGTCCTTTTATATCTTTTATGCCCTCATGAGTGCTGACTCCCTTATCTGGATTATCCTTTGATTCTTTCTCTAGAAATATTTATTCTCTAAGACACACCCAAATTCTCTACAGGGTTACTTTTCTTAGCTTTTTTGGGTAGACTAATTTGATCCCTTTCTTTGGCTCTATTTCATTATCTCCACAGCTATACCTCACAATCACAATTTGATTTTCCTACCATTAGGGATATGACCCTTTTTACCTTAAGGCAAATCACTCATCATATTACCCAACCCACAGAAAGCATTCAGATAAAGGGGAGAATCATAAGAAAGTGAAAACCTTAAAACTTGTAGAAAGCTGTTGGAGGGTTCCTCTTCTTATATTTGGATGTTCAGAGTGAGAATTTATAGTCTGGAAGGGGTAGTAGTATTTTTCAGACCTGGGCATGATCCCAAGAGTTGGCAAGAAGCTTTCATGGAGGCTGAACTGACATCTTGAATTAGGTTGTTATTTTTTCTACAATAAAGCACCGTAGACTGGGTGACTTCAGTAGGAGAAATGTATATTCTCATCACAACTTTGGAGAATTATGACACCAATATGTTCAAAGGGATGGTTCTTTTGAGGCTTCTTTCCTTGGTTTTTGATGTTTGTCTTCTTCCTGTGTCTTTCTTCTATTTGTTCCTGTGTCGTCTGTACTCTAATCTCTTCTAAAAAGGCCAGTAGCGAAATTGGGCTATCTCCCAGCCCAATAACCTGATTTCAGATTAATTTCCTCTTCAATGATGCTATATCTAAATACAGTTACAGTTACTAGGTCCTGGAGGTGACTAGAATCAGAAATATTTCTGTTTTAGTGACATAAGCTAATAAATTAGCTTTGCTGTTAGACTACCTTAAAATTTAGTTTTGTTTTATTCCTTTCTGAGGCAGCCCTCTCACTTTTTCTGTAATATGGTGTTTTTATCATAGAACTATATTATAATTTGCTCAGATGTTGATCTATCCTACTAGGTTGTGTATAGAATTCACTAGGATGCAGTTGCTATTCACATCTCTGTATCTCTACTTGCTTAGATTCTGGCCCATATTATGTGCTTTGAGATAATTATCAAATGAATAAAGACCAATTTACCATTAAGAGCAAGAATCCTGGGAGAGTAAGGCCCCTCTTAATCTTTATTTTGTTAACTTTTTTGATTAGCATTTCCTGGCCCATAACCCTAAAATGGCTGCAATTAAATCACTGAGCTTCCATTTATAAAACCACTACAGGGCCGGGAGACAAGCATCAGGGAAAGTAGAAGTTAGAAGCAGAGAGACTCCTGAGGTGATGAAGAATGGGAACAAATAGCAATCATGATTGAGTGCTATGTTTTTAGAGATAGTCAATGTGCCTTCATTACATTTTGCATAATAAAAAGAGACAGAGGAGAAACTTACAATTATCTTCTTTCAATTGTCAAATATGTGTGTAATTTTAGATGCCAAAGTTTAGAACAAGGACAAATAGTATAGTTACAGAAGTGGCAGGAAGTTATTCATTGACAACACAGTGAAGTGCTCATGAAGATGTATGTTAAAATACATTTTTAAAAAGCTCTTGTTTCACTAAGGGACACACTCAGGAAAGCCCTCATACTTTCCAGGGAAAATGTGGCTCCCCTGGGATTTTTTTTTTTATTTCAAAGCAGATAAAAAGATTTTTCATTTTTTCTCTCTCAACTCTCTAGCTCACATGGGTTAAGGATTAATTCCCTAATGGCATTTCACTGTCATTTCTCATGTTAAGATGTCGTGAACTGCTTTTTTAAAGTGTAAAAGTTCTCTTAGCAATTATCATCATGTGCTTTTCCACTGAAGGTGAGTTTGGCTTCCATCCAGGAAACTCTTTTACTATCTATTACAAGGAGCAATTACAACCAGCCCAAACCATTAGATATTTTAAAAAGTCAGTTTACTCTTATGAGGCTGAACTAAGTATGGAACTTGACACAACCACCTACTGCAACAAGTTATTCTTTTATTCTTCATTTTTAGGAGTCAGAGAAGAAGCCAGAAATGAACTCTTGTGCCCAGAAGAGGTTCTGATAAGTATGGCACCAGCTGGCATAGTCCTCTGGGCTTAGGAGGTTGAGTTTGCAGGAGAGGGGGATGTAGTTAAACATATCCTGCCAGGGCATGGTCCAGGGTCCAGAGAGAAGTCTTGGGAGAAGACGATCCATTGTTAAGAGAGGAATGCATATGGTGGGATGGGTTTAGCTACCTGTTCCTGAGAAAAGACAACTATTGAGATAGGAGGGATGTCACTGGGCCAGTGGCACAAAATCACACAAATGAACCCATCCAATGTGTTTCATATTTTTCTCCATTAAGTTTCTTTTGCACTTTTCTTCAGAACTCTGTATCATGTCCCAAATGCAGACATGCTAAAATGTTTCAAATTCCCTGCAGAGAAGACATTCCTTGAAAGTTTTATTAATTGCTATGCTGCTTTTGAGGTTTAGTATATTATAAGGTTTAATGTATTTTCAACAACTCTCAAAACTATATATTTTCTTTTGACGTGTCATATCATATTCCTAGTGCTGAATCAACATGTAATAATACCTGCTATCTTAATTCGGATATGAATGAAGCTAAGTATTCTCTATGGCTTTTTTCTTTCTCTCCACCAAGGGACTTCTCATCAAGATCTTTTCCTGTCCATCCAGTCCAAATTCATGTGTGCTTGTTACATGAATTGCCAGTGTACAGCACCAGTATTACAACTTTCCTACCTCCCATGACAGACATATAAAAAGTAGAAGTAATGCATATATAATAGGATAAAAACATGACTAAGAAACAGAAAAACAAAGACATTCATCATATTTCTACACCAAGACATCACTTCATGTATTTAACATGCACCATTAACACGGCTAAGTTATTATTCTTGGAAATTTCTCATTGTTTTCAAAGCAACATTCTCTAACAATGAAATAGAGCACTGTAGACATGCTTCTCAGTATGGATATCCAAAATGTCACATCTCATTATAAAAATATCATATGTAAGTGAATACAGGAAATAGACAATGGTGGGAACATTTGAGTGGAGTCCGAGGGCACACTGGGGAGTGTACCAGAAGGGACTCACCTGGAGGATTTAGAGAAAGGAAAGGAAGAGGAATGGGAAACCATGGGTGCTGTGGATGCTGTTTGCAGTGGTCTAGGGAGGGAGAAGCTGACACACGGGATAACGGCTGCTGTCTGCCTCAGAGATCCCAGAAGAGAGAAGAGGTTGTTCACAGTATTAACAGGTAACCAGCAATGAAAACCTGCCTGTTGCAATGGAAAACCCTTATAAGGAACCTCTTAAGAAATGTATCTTGAGTGAGATACATGTGAATTACAAGAATGTATGGCTTTTGTCCCAGTTTATTTTTCCATATGCTGGCTGCATTCATGGGAGACATATAACAGGTCTTTGTGGGAAGAAACAAAAAGAAATTTCAAAAGCTGTTAAGAGAGCTCAAATAATGGAGTTTATGCCAGTTATGTACAAGGATCCTACATATCTCAAAGACCCTAAAGTTTGTAACATCAAATACTGGGAGTAAATTTCACAAAGTCAATACCAGTAAACTCACTTCATAGTAAATGCCATTATTGAATCATAGTAACCTTTGGGTAGAAGTGTTTCAAGATTGAAGCTTCCAGGCTGGGGAGACAGCTCAGTAGCATAAGTGCTTCCCTGGCAAGCTCAAAGGCCTGAGTTCAATCCCCAGTTCCACCAAAAGAAAGATTGCAGCTTCCCTCCCCACACACAACATTGAATGTTCACTAAGTAGATTGTGTACTTGAAATGCTGATTCTCGCCACATTGTATATTCCTTGAATAAAAGCTCTGTATGATTGTCACATAAAAAAAGAAACAGTGGTGACTACAAGCTTATTTAATTTTTGGTAAAACTTTTTATTTAAAAATTCCAATTTATAATAACATAAAAAATTTTAACTTGCAACTTTATTACATGAAATCAGATCAATGAATACATGCTGTTTGAAGACAATGCGACTTTAATAGCCACTGCATGAAGAATTATTGTGGACAACTATACATTTTTTATTAAAAATTATGTTCTTTAAAATGTTCTGGTTAATTTTATGAGTACGCACATTTATTTGAGATTGCTACATTTTTTTTTATTCTTTGATGTTATCAAATTCAACACGATGACTGTTACAGCTTGTACCCAGATGTCCACCCAAGCCTCATGCACTCACAGGCGGAGGTTTGTGGAGGTGGCTGGGTCAGTGTGTGTGAGTGTAGATCAAGGACACGATAACTAGATTAGTCCATTGATTGAATTAACATGCTTCTGTCTGTGACTGGATGAATCTCCTGAAGATAGAATCCACCCTGAGTTGGAGTGTCATAGGCAATAGGTCTGTAACCTGGGTGGCATACAAAGGGAAGGCTGGAACAAAGGGCAGCTCTTTTCTGCCAGGCCAGCCATGGATGGTTTCATTTGACCATGCCACCCTTCTTTGGAGCAAGCCGAACACAGACTGAAGTCTCTACCAACTGTGAGCTAAACTTTTCCTCCTTTCATTTGTGGGTATCAGGTATTTGTCACAGTAATGAGAAAATAACCAAGACAAAGATCAAGAGGTTATGTATAGAAAAATGCCTATCAAAATCTTGATGACTAATGCCAACACCTGCTTGGGCAAGTGCAGAGAACAGAATTTAATCCCCAGCACCACATGCTGTGCTGACTCTGCCTCCAGTGTACGTGGCGGCAAACGCCTCTAATCCCAGTGCTGGAGAGGCTGAAAACAGGAGGATCACAAGTCTGAGCTGTGTAGTGAGACCTTGTACCTTTAAATACATTAAAAAAAGATCTTAATGATTTTTGAAGTGTATTGCACCATTCAATTCTACTCACTTTACTCTAAATACTACCAATCACTCCCCTTTCCTGAGATATTTTGCCTTTTTCCTCTTTCAAAAGATCTAGGTAATTTACACACACACTTTAAAAGTAAGGAACATCATAAGATGGGGAAAACAGATTTCTTAAATTTCTTTTCTCTATGAAAGAAACTTTTCTGGAATATAAGGCATTTTATTTTATTGGCTATGAATATTGCTTCTATTTCCAATCAATGCATGAAAACTCATAGCAACTCGTACAGCTTACATATAGATGTCCTCCTCCAGAACCTCATGAGCTCATCAGAGGTGGCTGGGTCAGGGTGTGTGACACTGGCCCACATGCATTAGTCCACTAATCCAGAACTGCTTTAGCATAATTCTGGGTGCAGCTGCATGGACTTACTAAAAGACAGAAATCCCACCTGAGTGGGGGTGGCAACAACTACAAGACTCCTAGGCTGAATGGAATACAAAGGGAGACAGAAAAAGGCAGGCTGCTACCTTCTGCCTGGCCTGCCATAAACTTTGTCTCTTCTGCCATGCCCTTCATCCATGCTGGTCTGTCTTGGAGCCCACAGATTATGGAGTGAGGTCTCTACAAACTATGAACTAAATAAGCTTCTCCTTGACCTTGTATGTGTTGAATATTCAGTCCCAGAAACCAGAAAGGAACTAAGATAGTGTCCATACAAATGAGAATATCAGTTGATGTGATTTTCTTTACAGTGAAGTTTACTGTTTCATCTTACCCTTTTCTTAACATAAACAAGAGACACAGAAATACTTTTATTTTTAAGACAAGCAATTCATGTATGTTTTACAATATTCAACCAAGTAAGACAGAGACAACCTGTGGGCTCCATCGCTAAATCCTGTCATTACCCATCCTAGCAACCTTCACTAGGATGTTGTGCAAGTGTCGGAGGGAACAAGGCCAGCCATTTTGAACTGGGCCCAAATCCATCTAATCAGAGTGACAAATGCCAGCAAGGTATTTTGTTAGGTTGAGGCCATACTTGAGCCGTCATTTCAGATATATTATCCTTCTGGTTGAGACACTAGTCAGTGCCCTCTTATCCTGGCAGTTCACACCCAGGCCTAGAACAAGCCTCACCCATCCTATTCCCAGGTGCTATTCTTGCCAGCTTTAGCTTTCTGGCCTCTTTTACCTATCTAGATGTGTTCACCAAGAATGAACTATGTGGGGTATGGCAGTCAAATAAACTCTGGATGTGAAATAAAAACCGTAGTCATTAGGATCTGGCTTATTATTACTCTTGTGTCATCTTGACACATCACATAATCTTGCTAACTTAACTTAGTTGTGACACATGAAATTTGTTTTTCCAAATCATAGGCCATTCATATGATGGTAATTTTCCCCATCTCTTAGGATAGTTTAACTTGTTTCTGCTTATTCTGTGACCCTTGCTTGACTTATATATTTGTATGAGATGTGACTCTAACACTACCTTAAAGTGTTTTGTAAAGTATACAGTGTGACCTCATTACTGCCTTGTTTATCCTCCCTTGCTCTCTGGGTCTAAGGGTCAATTCTGTCAGTGAGCCTGGGTTAGCTCGTTTTCCCCTCATATATGAAAAAACCCATGTAAGTACCTGAACTCATTTTCTTTCCCTTTAAAATAAGTATCTAACACCTGACACTCTCCTACTGGATTCCTTTCTTTAATAAAATATCTTGCTATACTATCTCAGAAAGGAGGAAGAGTTTTAAAAGATATGACATCAATCAGTCAGAAATCTTCTGAATAACAATGTTTTCAGAGAATTTTCTGCATAGTTCTTGAATTAGCAGCTTAAATATCTGGTACCCAGCTCAGTTCCATGTCCATTGTGGGATGGTGACAGAAAACCTGTGCTCTGTTCTTAACTCTGCCCCCAAATTGTAGTGGTTTTGGATAGATCATTGTCTTCTCTGGACTCCAGTTTCTTCATGCGTAAGATGAAAACGTTGTACCTTGAGGTCTCTGCCCACTTCATCTATCATGCTTTGTTGTATGTTATAAACTGGAGTCGCAAGAAATGACAGGAAGACGATTAATATAGTTTCACCAAGATTAGTCTCTCTCTAAGTGAGCCCCCAGCCATGGAAACTTCTCACATTTAGTAAGGGCCACAAACAGGCTTAGGAATGTGCATAACTAATTTGGTGTAAACAAGCTGGTCATTGGTTAAGACCAAGGTAAAGCAGGACCTATGCAACAAGAGTTGTAGCTTTTTGGTCTGAGAAGGTCAGTGAAATGCCCTCAGGATTTATCCTGAGATCCTGTACCTCAGATTGTGTATTCTTCTAATGGTGTTTGTAAATAGGATCACAAGTCCGCATCTTGTACAGCAATTAACCACTAAGAAGAATATATGCAGTGTATGATTTGTTGAAACTGTACTTCCGATTTGATTTGAAACTGTCTCATTGCTATCTGTTTATCAATAAAACTTTGAAAAAAAAAAACATCATTGGTTTGTAACTTCCCAGGTAAAGAAACGAAAATCAGACAAGGTGACGCCTCCAGGAATCTGTTACCTTGTTTCCAGCTGGCCAGAACTACAAGAGGCCATCTCCTTAGGCTCTGTCTTTGTTCCTTGCTCCCTTGGGACAGTAAGCTTCTGACTCATGTCGCTACCATTCTTTATCAATTTTTTTTTTTCCAGAACCAGGGATTGAACTCAGATCCTTGAGTTTGCCAGTCGAGCACTTATCCTACTGAGCCATCTCCCTGGCCCCTTATCAACTATTTTTAACATGGAGAAGATCAAAGTTTCTGAGGGCAGTGTGAGTCCAAATCATAAATGCGAATTAATGAACGCAAACTAACATCTAACTTTTAAGATCCTTAAAATTTTATTTTTGTCTCCTTCAGGGAACACCTCGTGTCCACTGACTTTATGGGGTTTTTCTTCTCTTCCCAAACCCAAGTGAAAAATGTAAACAATATCTGCCTAGCACAGCCACATTTAATCTTGTGCCCCCTCTTCCTTTCTTTGCTGGCTCTGTACCTGAGAGCTGGTAGTCCTGCAGAATTAGGCTCCCACTTTGAATTGGTCTCACGAGGATCTGGCTTCAGTACTGATTACAAATTGCTTCTCGGAGTTATTGTTGCTACAGATTCTGGTCACCACATCCAATGCTGTTGAGGGGTGGGTTACTCCCAGATTTCACTCAATCCTGAACTACAATTTGATTGGTAATAGCTCCCTGACTCAGGAGTTTTCGATCTCAGCTACCTATTAGAATCGCACGAGTAGCTGTGAAAATTCCTGATTCCTAAGATATACTCTAAGCCACTGACGGTGAACCATTCAGAGGTTTTGATGATACAGAAAGTCTGCTGTAGCATGTGTGCCTGAGGTTCAGCACTGCTGCTCAAGGTCCATTACAGCAGAATGAGTGGGGGATGGTGTGCTCACATTATTCTTTTCATGGTATAAATCTTTTGATAACCTGAGGATCCTGGTTACCATTAATTGCTACTTTGATTAGACTGAGACTCCTAGAAAGGTGACTGGATCATGAGGTTGCTGTACCTACTGGTGGATTAACCCACTCATGTCACAATGGCACCTTCTCATAGACAGTTGGAGCCCAGCTGGAGGTGGGCCATTTGGGTGCCTTTAGGGGATATGGATCTCGCTGGTGCTCTTCTAACCAGTTCTACTCCTAACTGCCGAGAAGTGAACACTTCTGCCTGCTGAGCCCCTTTCACCATGAGATACCCCCATGGAGCCAGCAGATCACAAAGCGAAACCTCTGAAACTGTAAGCAAACAGGAAGCCTTCCTCTTTTGAGCTTCGTGTGTCGGTACTTGGCCACAGTATCAGAAACTGATGACTAGAGATCCCTACATACAGTACAGATAGTGCTGAGAATCACTTCCCTATATAACCTACTAAGAATGAAGTGAGAGGAAATTGACTGGGAAAGTTCTGAGAGGCTGAACGATAGGGGGTTGCTACCCCAGGATAAAGAGTTCTGAAAATATCATGGCTTGGCTGGGGTTCAGGAACAAGGCAGTGGAATAGAAGGAGCTCAGTTCTGAAATAAGGTTCCTGAAATGATGATCAAGGTTAAACTGGGCACTGCAAAGTAGAAGCCTGTTCTCTGTCCACTCTCCATGGGTTAGAATCAGCAAAGCAGGCAAGACTTCAGGGATAGGCAGAAGGTTTGAACACTTGACATTTAGAATTACGTAAGTCATTTAAATACCAGGAGTCAGGCACTCACTAGGTTAGGAATGTGGAAGGAATCAGGCAGAGACTCTGAATTGACATAAGAACCTTTATTGGTACTTTGTGTTTGTAATTTGCTTCAACTTGCTTTACCTTACTTGGTTATAATAGGGAACCTCTAAGATAGGTAGTTAGTGCAAGCATAATTGTACTGCCCATTTTGTAGGTGAGAAAAGTAAGGCTTAAAACACAAGCTTACAAATATTTTAATAACTATTTTTATATTGCTTTATTCTCTTGTATTGACAGTGGGGCAAATATAAGAGATGTTTTTTGTTTTTGTTTTTTGGATTAATTGTCACAGTTAAATGAAGTTAGGCACTAGGTGAAATAACACACAACACAGACTGCTTGGCTCATATGATTCACTTTCTTAAACAGGTCTCATGTAATCATTCTTATGTAAGATTAGGAAAGATGGATTCCCTTGCCTGGAAGGGGAAAATGTATTTGGGGATCAAATGAACCCTACTTTCAGTAGCCATCCTAATCCCATTGATCCTCCCTAATCCCATTTCTGTCCCCAGTTCTCCACAAGCTTTACTCAGACCTTTCTTCTCAGTCCTCTTAGCACTTATGCCTTTCTTCTAGCTCATTCTGCCTCATACCATGGAGTTCTGAGTGTGCTTGTAGGTAAGCACTTCTTTATATTAGCTTTTTGTGTCACCACCATAAAACACTTGGCATGGAGAGATTTACTTTGGCTCATGTTTGTGGAAATTTAAGTTCAAGATTGGAAGACACTATTGATTTGGATTTCTGGTCAGAATATGTTAGACAGAATGTTCAAATCTTGATCCAGGAGACAGAAAGACAATGGGTCTGGGGTCAGCAATGACCTTCAGGGGCATACCTTAAGGACAAAATGATCATTCACTATCTAAAGATCTACAATGCCTTCCAATATCACTGCTCTGGAGAATCAATCCTTTGTGTAAGGACTTTTAGGGGAAGTCACCCAAATCATAGCAGTCCCTGAGTGCAAAAACAATCTTATTTATCGCCGTATCTTTTATAACACCAGGCAAACTATTCAGTCCATAAATGTACTTACTAAGTGAATGAACAATTATGAATGAATCAGATGCCAAGTAAAAATTCTTGGACATGAATTTTAAAGAAAGTATTGATTTAATCTTTTCAGATGAATATAGAAGTGGTACAATCTAATTGACACTGGAAGTCATTAAAAATATAATTCACGTGTTTTGAATTGACTAATTAGTTACATCTAATATAATGAAATAAACATCAGATATCCATAACAGAATACATGCGCTTAAAGAAGAAATAGAGGAAAGGCTGGGACACTTACATGGTTTACCTGTACATTCCCCCATGCACTTGGACCACACTTGCTTTGTCTAATACTTTTTTGTGTATTGATATAACTAGACGATTGCTACTGGGATTAAGAGGTCTCTGTAACTCCAATTTACAAACAAATGATTAACCAGGATAGTGGCCATGCCTGTAGTCCCAGTTCTTGGGAGGCTGAGATAGGAGGATCATGAGTTCAAGGCCACCATGGACTACTACATAGTGGATGCAAGGCCAACCTAATCTATACAATGAAACTCTGCTAAAAACAAACAAACAAACAAACAAACAAACAAACAAACGAATGAATGAATGAATGTATAAAGACAAATGATGACCCACATTTACCTCAACATATATCCTCCAGGTAGTGAAAGTGTTCCTAATTATATGCTATGAGCAAAATGTCACTTTATTAACAGCATATTAAGTGGTTTAAAATATCATAGCCATTAAAAGTGTTGCTTGTGTAAAGTTAGGTATTTGGTACATTTCCAGTGACATGATTTTGTATGAGTAAGGGCATAAGAACTGTGACATAGGATGAGCATAAAAGATGTCATCAGATGGAAGGTGAGAAAGGTACTTGGTTTGTATCTGCACTTGCATAGGTAGTCCTGTTCTGATTATATGGCTATTTGAGAAGGTTTGAGGAACCGGGAAGGAAAGATATCATGAAAGTGTGTTTTACCACCCTAAGAACTCAAAATTCATATTTTGTAGCAAATGTGTTATGAAAATGTACTCCTGAGTTTGATTTGATTTCCAAAAGCCTTGGTAACCACAAGTAACATTAAAAGTAAAAAGATACAAGCTGAGTTATATTCATGTGCCTACTCCCCAAGATGAATGTAAACTTCATGTATTGCAAACACTTACTAATACATTTTAAAAAGAGATTTTAAAGAAGATAGAGAAAAAAGGTCCATACTAGGATTCTCTCCATCACTCTCAGAAGTGATTCTGATAGTATCTTGCAGCAATAGGCACTTTTTTGACACTTAGATGCAGGCAATAGAATCCACTGATGAAATGCTGATCATTTCATATGCCTCATAGGGTTACTTAATTGTGGATTTATGATATGAATCCTTTTCTGTGATTTTACTGTCAATCACACCACGGTCATGTATATCATCACTGAATATGAGACAATAAATTCAAATAGGCAGGGTGCAAGCACTTCTAAATTAAGTAGACTAATTCATTGAACTTGAAACTTTGGACTTTGTTCACTAAAAATAAATCTGATCTTGTCAATAAGAAAGATATAAAAGCTTACTAATAAGAGACTTTGATTCTTTCGGATCACTACAGGTAGAGTATACTCTGCCCTCCTTCTGTCCCTCCCTTCTTCCCTCCCTCCCTCTGTCCCTCCTTCCTACCAACTTCCTTCCCCCCTTTCCTTTCTCTTTCCTTTCCTTTTTTCCCTATAATTTAAGCTAACGTCATTCATCATCTCCATCCCACAGACAATTATTTACTTCTCCAACTAAGAAATTGAAGCTCAACTGGTTTCTAGAAGATTAGACCAATAATTTCACTTCCAGTTAAAATCTTACAATCTCAATGGCTTTAGACAAATCATTTTGAACCAGGGGAATTTTAAAGTGTACAAATACATTTAAGTTTTACATAATTGATTAAATATTTAAGTTTCACTCAGTATCTATATAGCATAGTTATTTAATATGTGATAAATGACATGCATAGGGCCTCTCTTTCTCCAAATAATGAGAATATCTTATGATATATGACCAAAATAAATCTCTACTCACATCACTAAAATATTTTTCTTTATTATTATTAGTGTCTTGGAGGCTACTGGAATCCTGAGTCCCATTTGTAAAGGTACAATTAAATCAATATTGACTCCTTTTTCCACATCCCTAATGAAAAAGGGGAAAGGGAAGGAAATCTAGTGCATTGCTCTTTGTTAAGGAAACTGTCATTCTTTTGAATTTGTTATCATGTCTCCTTCTTGAGTTTACTGCTCTACAAATACTTTTGATTCAGCTTGCAGGTGTATGTTCTTATCCAAGATCTCTGCACCATTTTACAAATAGAGTCAAGAGAGGTACATTAGATTAAATATTGATTTAACTGTAAATCTATCCCTTCTAACATTTGGGCAAAGAGGAAGGGCATCAGGTAAGCTGTAGGTAAGGCCAGGCCTGCACAGTAATTAAAGTAGGCCATGATTGTGCAAGCCAAGGGCAGCTGATGCCAAGGACTGCAGCCTCTGGCACTCAACTGAAGGCATGAAAAGCATAGCAATGCTTTGATTTCTTCTCTCTATTCCATTCTTATAATTCCTTAAGGACTTGAGTTGAACAATATTTCTAGATATGGATAGATAAGGAAGTTGATAGGGTAATATATGGAGTCAGACAGCTCAAATCTAGTCTCCATTACTAGGGCCTTCAGGCTAGATGATCAGCTCTTTTGCTGATCATGCATAAGTAAATCACTGGATACAACCACCTTGTGCAGCACTTCATGTTGTTAAGAATGAAATGAGTACACGCATGTGTGAGGGTGTGTAGAGATGGTTAGTGTTGGAGAGGAAGAAGGTTTCTTTGTGGCATAGATGGATACACTCGACCTGAAAAGTAATAATCTTTCCTTTTGGCTTTACTTTTCTGGGTGGTTGGTATCACCAAACATGGTTCTTTGAGAAGGAAGCTTCCTTCCTTCTCACACATTTTATGGCAAATATTAAAATTTGTCACAACTAAGTACACAGCAATCTTAGACACGCTGCCTCCCCCATTACTGTTCCAAAATTGTCTTGCAACTGATTTATAAGATATTGAAGGGCAGAACTGCAGAATGGAGGAGGGATAAGTATACAGGAACTCTGTGCTTTCCATTTAGATTTTCTGTGAATCTAAAAGTGCTTTTAAAAAAGCAAAGTTCTTTAATTTTTTGAAAGACTGAATACTAGTCTGAATAATGTCAAAAGTTTGCCAAACATACATGAACTTATTTGATTCTCACAATGACATCATCAGATGCTCATGGTGGGAATGATTATCCTCTTAGGCAACTGGGGAAACAGATTCAGAGAGGGTCAAGTTGCCCCACCAATGGGGACAGAAATTGGTCTACAACACCCCAAATAACCTTGTCTGTGTCTCAGTCTCATGTTGCTGGGGTCTCTCTGCATCTTGTTCTGAAGGACACTGTGAGACCTTTATTTCCTTCAGGGAAAGGTAAGCAACCTTACTGCCTCCATCTTCAGTAATGCAGGCTAGGTATGTATTTGGAAATGAACATAATAGCCAAAAGTTTGAATGTGGATAGTTGACGATTAGAAGACTGGAGACCCCAAAAGGGCACATTTAGACAGTAACTTCCACTCCCCTAACTCATATGTTAATGGTTTGTGTTTTTTGCAAATATGTTCAAAACAAACTTGTAATGGTCATATTGAGTCTAGGAAGTAGAGTAGGAGAAAAATCAACACACGAATGCTAATTCATGACATTTATTTATGCTAAGAATTGTGGAGGCTCATCTAGGCTCAATAAGAAACAGTAATTGGCTTGAGCAGTACTGCCTGTCAATCATGTGGCATGGCAGTGGGAGCCTGGATATTGATTTAGTGCAGTGAAAAAATAAATTCACCCACCTAGCTAATATTTGTCCTGGAGGCATTTTTTTGCTTGGAGAGCTGTGTTTCAGATGCTTTTGAATGTGAAAACTTGTGCTTACCAGATCCCTATAATCTCTACCATTCCTAATTTCTTACTCTTGGACACCTTACAATTTTATCAGCTCATGAAAACATTTGTGTTCATGATTTTGATTTATAAGTCAGCTTACTTGGTCTGGCACTGAAACTGATCTAACTCCTTCTGTTGTCTGACTCCTCTACTTTTACAACCTTATTTCCCAGTAATTCCTAACATAATTCTCTCACTGTCCTTCTGATACCAGCAGCCAGGGTCCTTGCTCATACCTAAGTGATGCCAAGTCATCCAGTCTTTGAGGACCCAGGTAATCCCTGCACCTTCCATGACACATTCTTAGTCACCTCAACCCAGACTGCTCCTGTCTTCTCTCAACAATTACAATGTAAATGGTCCTTGATTTGTGGTGGCTCAATGTATGATTCTTCTACCTTAATATGGTACCAAAGTAGTATGCATTCAGTTAAAAGCTTATTCTGAATTTTTCATTCTGATAGTTCTGATTTTTCATCTCAAAGCTGAGCAGCAGCATCGGGCCACGGTTTCCATATAGCCACTTGCCCATGCGGGTAGACAACTAGTGCTATGCAATGGTGTGGCTAAGCTAGAATGCTCAAAGGCTTAGGTGTACTAACTGCATTTTAAACCTAGAATGCATTTATTGGAGGCATAATCCCATTGTAACTCAAAGAGCATCTGTATTAGTATCATCACAGTTAATCTTTATTTATAATCATTTTTAACCAGTTGGTATAAGTTAGATATATTTCATGTAAGTAAATATATCATGAAAGTATAGGCATAAATGTAACTATAGTTTATCTTTCCATATAGACAATTCAATACTCAAATCATACTCCTCTGTGCCTCCTTCACACATATGCTTATAGTATATGCTCAAAATGGTTATATGTCGAAGATACCTGTGAGTGCTAACAATCTGTGCTTCAGAAAGAAGAAAGAACATTTCACACTGTCAAATTCTCATAAGTCTGTCTCATTTGGTGCTAGGTAAGAATTATATGGCCATGTGTATTCCATTTTTTTGTTAAGGACTACACCCCTATTTAACATATATAAGCTGTAGTGCACCAGGTACACTGTACAGAAGACCGCAGCTTCTCTGTAAGGTTATTCTGGTTGTACCCAGAGTTTCTAGGAACTTTACCTTGAATGAATGGTTTTCAAAAATCTGCTCCTGAAGACACTTAAATACAAAATATCTATGATTTCTCATTTGCTAAGCTTCAAATCAAGAGCCAAGAGTTTTAATAAATTGCATCTTTTACTCTGTGATTTCTTTGTAAGAGCTCATCTCCACTTTGAGAAAACTGAAGCCAGTATTAATAAATTACCAAGGTGATGCAATGTGGTGTCTTTCTGACCCAGCACCCATAGGTGCCTTGGGCATAGTAGGAGTCTAGTTCACAGTGGTGAAATCACCTTGAGGCTGTTGATGTGGGTGTCCAGGTTCTTACACATAATATGGAAGTGTGTTCAGTGTCTAGTTCTCTCTTTACCATACACCTCAACAATATGGAAAGTGGCCTGGACTTGTATCTGATTGCAGAAACCCCCTCACCCCTACAGAACCATTAAGAACCATGCCACTGTCCATGTTCTTGATAATAGAATCAGGGTTAAGTCGTGTTAGTCTTCTCTGTCATCCTTGAAATCACTCTCCCTTGTCTTAAGATGATTAAAGGTGATTGGGACACTTTTAAATTTTAACGTGAAGGAAGGCAGATTCCCAGGTTCCAATGGAAAGTATTGAATGGATTAGATCCATACTCATGGAACTTTTTATTTGGTTGCCTTTTGCATTTGAGGAATGCTTGTACTCTCCCGTGCCCTGCCCACATGCATTCCCTAGGCTGTAGTAAATACTGCCCTGTTGGTTTTGCTCCACTGTGTTTTTTCTCATTCCTTGCAAGTTTTGCTCTGTCTCACACTGTGGCATGAGCCACTGTGTACGCAGGAGAAGTGTCATCATTATAGCACGTGAGGTACTTGTGAGCCTGTGTGTCTCTGCTGCAACAGCAATGACTTCAGTTAACTAAAAAAGTGGTGATAGCATATATGTAAGGGTTGATAGCACACTCAGATGACCCTGAGGTTTAAGAGTCTTCACACTTTAAGCCTAATAGAACTTTCCTATCTTCCCCCAGTTCCATGCCTTTACCCTTCCAAATCAGGTTAAATAGACCCGAACTTTGTCCTTCATTTTCCACCCTGTGTGCTCTTGACTTCCCATCTTCTGCATCTGCAGTCATTCTGTTTCATCTGTACGGGACGTCTCCCCAATTCTGAATGTAAAAGTGAGGTGCTAATGTCCAAGAAGTCATTTTTGTATCTTTCCCTTGCTGCCCAGGAAATGATCATCCTTGCTACCTCTTGCTTTGCATATAACGTGTTAGAGCTCTTACCACTTTGTCTCTTGTATGATACTTATTTGCAAATCCATCTTGACTCCTTTACTAGATTGTAAGTGCTTTCAAAGCCTGATCCTTGAATATCTACTCTAAGTAGAGTAGTTTGACACATCTTGTTTAAATACACACAGAATGTTTTTAAGATACAATTAATTTTTCCTAGTTCATTTTGTATCAGATGTCAATTTTGTTTTGCTATATCCTCTAGGTCTAGCCAGAGGTTGCCTGTAGTTGGTTCTTGTGTATACAAGTGGTTTCTTTAAAGACATTCTTTGACTGCAGGCATACATCCTGTCTGGATTGGAGTAAACTGGAAGTACTGGGAATTTCCTCTCTTAAGAGTGATTGTCAGCAAAAGATGAGTTGTCCCTCCCCTGGTGGGACATTTTCTAAAGTGCATTCCATAGTCTCCCTGGGTGTCTTGGGTGGTGTTGCTGTCCCAGTTACTCTTCTCTTATTGCTGGAAACACATACCTGACACCCAAAATGAAGGAAGGAATGAACAGGACAATAAAATGAACAAAGCAATATTTAGCTCACGGTTACTAGAGGTTTCATTTCATACTCAGCTCGCTCCAAGGCAGAGCGGCACATGGCTGAGGGCAGTGGTTCATGGTGGCAAAAGGCAGCAAAACAGCAAGAGCCAAATGGAGGAGTAGCAGCAACAACAGCAACAGAGAGGAAGTCTGTCTCTCTTAAATTGCACTCAGGCTATATGCCCCAGGCTAGGGAAAGTACACACATCCATAATCCCAGCAGTACTAAAACCCGTAATCCCAGTGGATCATGAATTAATCTCAAACTCTATAAGTCCCCACCCCATGACTACATGAGGCTTTGAGGGGACAACTGGACACAAACCATAACAGTTGCCTTCCCCTTGCCTATGCTGTGTTTCTCACTAGTGCAAGTGCACCCTTTCTGTCTTCCTTCCTTCTTTCCTCTTATTTCACTATTCCCTTAGTATTCCCTAAATTACCGCTCTTAGGGTCTGCAATTTGAGGGACCCAAATGAAGAGCCTCTCCCCACAGTCATTTGGTAATCAGAGACAAATCTTTCCTGGGATCCCAGTGGTCTCTGGGATTAGGACACGGAATGCAGTGTAGCAAACCACAGACACTGGCCTTAGCGACTGGAGCAGGCCCTACTGCAGTTACTCGGTGGTGTAGGGACCTGCACTATTTTCCACATTTTTATTGTCCAGTTCATTGAACTGGATGAAACAATTAGTAAATGTGAAAGATTAAAAATTACTTAAGGCAAAAACAAGAAGAAAGGGAAAAGAAGCAGAAAAGAGGGGTTCAGGAAGAAAAGGTACTTACAGGGCAAAGGGGAAGATACACTCTGCCCACAGAGCAGAACAGGCAAGAAAAAGAAGATAGCGGTGCAGAGTGATCTGCTGCTGTCTTTTTCTGTTTTCTTTGATCGCTGATCCATCTGGCCTTAGGCCAGACCCTATGCCAGAAGATTGGGATCAGGTGTCAAGTTTGGCGTGTTTTCACATCAGACAGTTGGTACCAGGTGCTGGATCGTGTATCAGGCTTGGGAACTACTGCTCTGTGCCTGCGTTAGTAAGTCTCTTCAATTGGCAGGTTGGGCCCAGTGGCTCCAGTCACCTTGCCACGCCCTGGCCTGCTGCCTCAGCAGGACTTGTCCTCAGGGTAGCAGAGAGGCAGCAGAGCTGGTAGGGGAGACTGACTCCATCCATCAGAGTCGGCTGTGGTGATGGGCAGAGTTTTACCAGTGACTTCACCTTGAAATTATTGCTGTTTTCAGTGTTGAGAAAAGCAACTGTCTGCAATAAATGACTTGAAAAAAAAATACCTATTACTGTTTGGATAATAAAATAAAAGCAGTTATCATATATTTAGGAGTTCTCAAACATGCTTGCTTATAATGCTGAGAATTACAGAACCAGAATCTCAGCTGAAGCTGTAACACCTGATCTGAAAGATTAATGTTCTTCACAGTAATGATATTTTTTACTATTCAAAAAGAGCAATTTGCTTTTCCAACTTCCTCTTCTTCCTATGCCAGCCTGTCAGAGAAAATCACAGTCTCACACATGAAATATTTTCGAACAAGAGGTGGCAGGTTTATGGAAAATTACTCTGAACATATTTGGGTTCCAACCAACTCTCCTAGCTCTATATTATTCATGAAAAGCACAACTTCCAAGCTTTGGCTTTGTCAGATTTTCCTATTAATTGTTAATGTAACAGCTAAGTCTCCCTAGAGTGTATGTTATTTTCTCATTTATAAAAATCATAAGCTGTGGGATAATTTCTCATTAGATCAATAATATTCTCATCAAGTGAACATACCACTGTCCAAGTGAGGGATAGCATAGTCAACGGTGGCAGGAAGCAGTGCTCCATTTCTCCTGAGAAGCTGTCTCCTTACTTCCATCTCTGTTCACTCTGCTGAAGTCTTGGCAGCCCTCACCTGGGCAAATGCAGCAGTCTCTTAGCAAGACTGGTACACCTTCCCTAGATACCGCTAAACCACCCTCAGTCCAGTTCACACATCTGGCCATGTGGTCATCCTCCAAAACCATTGATCATTTTATAAAGAAATTTTTAACCCATCTTTTTAACCCATCGTCTACTCATCCCTCCTAGCACAGAAAGCTCCTCTTCCTTCTTCCTGGGCTTCTCTTTTAGAATTCTCCTTTCCTAGGTCTTTTGTCTTGGACTCAGAGAAGACATGGGAACCCGCCTCAGCCAGTTGGGTGCTACACTTCCGGACCCTGGGTCTTCACACTCTCAAAGAGGTCAGAAATAAGGTTGGAAGTCTTACAACCTGACCAGATCCTTCCTGCTGTTGACCATTCTCTGTATTCCTCTTTGCTGGCCCTCTGGAGGTATTGTCCCAATATTCTCATGAACTCCCAAAGATCATGTAAAAATTTTTATCATTATTGACACTTGTTTGTCATGCTGTGCTACTTCCTTATATGCGTGCACTGCACTGTTCCTGTCCATCCATCCTTCCCCACCTGCTGCCTCCCTACTTCCCTCTCCTTGCAGTACCTTTCCCAGTCCCTAGTACTCTTGCTTCTGCAGTGAGGTCATCTTTTTTCTATTGAAATTTTCTACATATGAGAAAGAGCGTGAAGTATTTGTCTTCCTATATTTGGCTTGTTTTACTTAACATAAGACCCGTCAGTTCCATCCATTTTCCTGCAAATGACAAGATTTTATTTTCTCTAGGACTGAATATTGCTTTATTGTGTACATCCATATTTTGTTTATTCTTTCATTGGTTCTTGGGCACCTAGACTGATGCTACCTTTACCTGCTACGGTTAGTACTGCAATAAATATGAGTGTGCAGGTATTTCTTTTACACAACTACTTCATTTTCTTGGGCTATTTATTCAGGAGTGGGACAATTGGATCATATGATAGATCTATTTTAAGTTTTTCTGCAATATGCACACTGGTTTTCATAGGAGATGTGCTAATTTACATTCCTATTAGCAATATAAAAGAATTTCTTTTTTCTCCGCTCCTTAACAACATTTATTGTTTTGGGGGTTTGTTCATGAATTCTTCTAACTAGGGTGCGATGGAATTTCAATGTAGTTTTTATTTGTATTTCTTGATGGCTAATGTAACTACACACTTTTCTTACACTTATGGGTTATCTGTATTTCTTCTTTAGAGAAGGGTGCATTCAGATCATTTAATTAGGATATCTAATTAGGCTATTTAATTTTTGTTAAGTTGGTGCATCTGGGAGATCACAAAGTTAGGACTTTTCTTTGCACACCTCCCACAGTGGCTCTGCAGCTGTCATCATGCCACAGAATGAATATATTGAATTACACTGTAAATGCTATGGGTACCGCTTGGATTACCATGAGGAAAAGAGAAAGAGGGCAAGTTGAGAGGCTCATGAACATTTAAAGAAGGCAAAAAAAAAAAAAAAAAAAAAAAAAAAAAAAAAAGATTGGCCTGAAGGCTAAGCTCTACCACAAACAGCGCCATGTGGCGAAAATACAAATGAAGAAGACTATCAAAATGCATGAAAAGAGAAACACCACCAAGCCAGCCTGGGGCTTATCAACCAAGACCAGGTTTTACTTCACCTCCAGGAAGTACCATGGCCCCTCCTCCAAGTGGGCCTAACCCTTATGCACGCAATCGTCCTGCCTTTAGTCAGGGCTATACCCAGCCTAGACCTGGTTATCGATAAGGAGGTTCAGCTGTCCTGATGAATATAGCTGTTTGCCTCCCAAG
>NW_004524691.1:6083722-6085799 GCF_000260255.1 Octodon degus | reverse complement strand
GCTGGCTTGAAGGCTGAGCTCTACCACAAACAGCGCCATGTGGAGAAAAATAGAAATGAAGTAGACTATCAAGATTCACGAAAAGAGAAATACCAAGCAAAAAAATGATGAAAAGACTCCACAAGGAGCAGTACCTGCCTACCTGCTGGACAGAGAAGGACACTCTTGTGCAAATGTACTTTCCAACATGATTAAACAAAAATGAAAAGGCAGGAAAATGGGGAAGTTCCTCTGCATGAAGTTTGTGTCCAAGAAGAAACAGAAATATTAAAAGTTATTCAAACTGGAAAGAGAAAAAGAAGGCACAGAAGAGGATGGTTACTAAAGTCTGCTTTGTTGGAGATGGCTTTACAAGAAAACCACCTAAATATGAAAGACTCATTAGGCCAGAGGGCTTACATTTTAAGAAGGCCCATGTAATGCATCCTGAACTAAAAGCCACCTTTTGCCTGACAATACTTGCCATGAAAAAGAATCCTTCATCACCACTATATACAACTTTGGGTGTTAGTACCAAAGGGACAGTGATTGAGGTGAACATGAGTGAGGTGAGCCTTGTGACACAAGGAGGCAAGGTTATTAGGGGTGAATATGCCCAAGTAACCAACAATCCTGAAAATGATGGATGTGTCAGTGCAATCTTACTAGTTTGACAGATGTTTCATACAATAACTTCTTACACTCATTGAAGACTACAGGGGCCAGGGAGATGGCTCAGTAGAATAAGCACTTCCCTGGCAAGCACAAGGGTCTGAGTTCAATCCCCAGTTCTGCAAAAAAAAGAAAAGAAAAGAAAAGAAAAGAAAAGACTACAGACCAGTCAGGAAAGTCATAACTTGAATACTGCTGAACAACTCTCATGATTACATTCATCAAGAAAACTATTAAATTGTGAAAATATTAAAATGGCCCAGTTTTACAAAGTGTTCTTTTATTAAGGATCTGTTAAGGGCTTACATGTTAGTGAAATTGAATCATTTGAAAAAGTAAACATAAGTCTTTGCTTTAAAGAGTGGGTACTCAGCAACACAGATCTCTCATTCCTAAAAAGCCACCGGTATTTAAAGTCAGTGAAAACTTAATTTAGGGGTCTAGAGCTGGGAAATCTGCTGAAGTTATTCTACCTTATCATTTTTCGTTAGTCCTAAAAAAAGTAATGTTTAAGTTTATTCTCAACATAGTCTATTTATAATACTTTAAGAATGGCGTTAGAGGGTTTTTTTTTTCTATTTTCTTTTTTGGTACTGGGAATCGAAATCTGGGCCTCACACTTGCTAGGTAGGTGCTGTACCACTGAGCTACATCCCCAGCCTTAGAAGTTTATTTAGATAATTCCAACTCAGTTGCACTGATGCCCTGAAAAGAAACTTTATTTGCAGTTAAATAATATAAGAAAGTCATATGTTAGACGTGCATCTCAAGTTTTGTGATCTGAATTAAATAGTCATGGCTTGAAAACAAATAATTTTTGTTAAGTTGATTGAGAACATTATATATTCTGAATGTTAGTCCTATCAGATGCAAATATTTTCTCCCATACTCTGCCTCTGTTTGTAGCCTGCTGATTGTTTCCTTTGCTGTGTATGAAAATTTTTAGTTTGATACAATTCAATTTTTCCATTTCTGCTTTTATTTTCTGTGTGTTTAGAGTCCTATCCAGAAACAATAAGCAATACTGGTATTACTTGTACCAATACCTTGAAAGGTTTTCCCCTGGCAACTTCAGAGTTTTGTGTTTATAGTCAGGTCCTTAATTAATATAGAGTTTTTTTTTTTCATGGTGAAAGATATAGGTCATGCTCCAATATCTGGCATGTGGATGTTCAGTTCTATTAGTTTGTTCTTTCTCTAATACATGTTTCAGAAGCATTTGTTGAGAATCAGTTTGCTGTAGATGCATAGATTTTCCTGTTTTTCCCATAATTTTACTGATAAACAAATATCAATGAGACAGTTTCAAATCAAATTGGTAGGACAGTTTCAATAATTCACACATTGCATACATTCTTCCTAGTGGTTAATTGCTGTACAAGATGTGGACATGATATCCTATTTACAAACACCATTAGAACAAATC
>NW_004524691.1:5967317-6083260 GCF_000260255.1 Octodon degus | reverse complement strand
ACTCTCCTTAGGCACACCCTACATCATCAATCACTTTCCCCTTTGGCCCCATAATCTCCTTGATCAGAAAATTTGGGACACTACTGAGTTACATGACGTTACAGTACAGGTTCTCATATGTCCTGAGTCTTAATTGACCATAGATTTTCTTAGTTCTCTGTCCTACTCAATTGGCCTATGCATCTCTTCTTATGCTAATACCATACTACTTCTGTTACTATGGCAATGTGGCATGTTTTTGGAATCAGGGAAACCATACCTCTAGCAATGCTCCTAGCATTGTTAATTTTGCTTGGGAGTGTTTGGTTATTCAGGGTTCTTCCATATTTGCTTTGGGATTTATTTCAACTTCTGTATAGAAAGTCATAGACGTTCTGACAGGGACTGTAGTGAACCTACAGATTGCTTTGTGCAGCATGGTCATTTAACAATATGAATTCTTCCAAACCATGAACAAAAAAAACTTTCATCCTTAGTGTTTCCTTCAATTTCTACCTTCAGTGTTTTATAATTTTTTGTGGTTTCTGGTTTTCATATGTTGACATTTTTTATCTTTCTACTTTTGCAAATTTGATTCTCAGTTCTAATTTACTTCTGGGAATTTTCCTGGAGGAACTGAAAATATCATATCATAGTGATATATGTGCACTTATGTTTATAGCAGCCAAATCCTGGAAAAAACTAAAATGCCCATCACCTGAGGAATGGATGAAAAAGATGTGGTGTTTTTATGCAATAGAGTATTACTCAGCTATAAAGAATGATAAACTTGAAGCCTTTATATTTACGTGGATGCCACTTGAAGATATACTCGTAAGTGAAATAAACCAGACCCACATGTGCAAATATTGTATAGTCTCCCTAGTATAAGAACTCAAAAGAAGAAATAAAAAACTAATTTACTTTTGGTAGTCATTAAATTTTCCTATGTAAAGAATTACTTCATCAGCAAACATTTGACTTTATCATTTTCTATTAGTGTGTTTTATTTTTTCTCTTGCCTAATTTTTCTGGCTAGAATTTCTAGTTCTATACTGAATAAGATTAGTGAGTTTATCTTCTTATCCTGTTCCTGACATTAGAAGACGTGCTTTCAGTTTTCCTTCATTCAGTATTTGCTTTGGCCTTGTTGTACATAGCCTTTCTTATGTTGAGGCATGATCCTTTTAGACCTAAAGTTTTCATCAGGGCTTTAAAACATGAAGTGATGGGGCCGGAGAGATGGCTTAGTGGAATAAGCGCTTCCCTGGCGAGCGCAAGGGCCAAAAAAAAACAAAAAACAAAACAAAACAAAAAAAACCATGAAGTGATACTGGACTTGATCAAATGTTTTTTTTCTGCATCTACTGAAATAATCATGTGGTTTTTAATCCTTATCTAGTTATGTGGTGCATTATGTTTAGTTAGCTTAATTTAGTCTGTTTCTGTTTTACAGTAATGAACCCTTGGCTGATAGGGAGCACTATGACCTACAGTACCCTTTCATTTGTAATTCAGTTTTGCTGGTTACCACTTTTACACTACAACCCCCATCACACACACTAGCCTAATCACCACTGCCTTAACAAGGGAAGCTACACTGAGGTTTATGCTATTTCTTTGCCTCTTTGAGAATCCTTTCCTTCCCTTCAAGACCAACATCAAACCTATATGAAGCTCTCCCTTATTTCTGCTTCTTCTGCCTTTTCTCTAGAGAGACAAGATTCTTTTGGGCCCTGTATTTCAGAATTATATGTAGAGTTAGAAACTGTAAAAACAGTTTTATATTAACGTACATGAGGTCCCTACAGGGAGGGTCTATGGGTATTTTTCACCCTTTTGCATCCTGCCAGCTGGCATATCATACGTCATGTGTTAGTTAAGAGTGCTTGTTTAGAGTTTCACAGGCCTGGGTTCAAATCCTGGCTACCTATAAAATCTCCTATTTTACTGACCAGCTTCTTGGTTTTGTGTAAGTTACTTTAGTTTTCTAAGTTATTTCATTTAAAAATGAGAATAACTACTTTATGGAAAGATTGCATATGCAAAACAGACTATAAAGACCAAACCTATCACCACTGAATAGTTTACAAATGTTTCTTGAAAGAATAAATAGGACTTTATTTTCTCTAGTAATCTTATAAAAGCAATTCATAAATGAAACATGCTAAGTTTTTAACAGTAATGAGAAGCATAGAGTCAGAAGAATTCAAATGTGTTGTGGATGTAGACTGCTATTTTTAAAACTCTTTTGGTTAGAGTTTAAAAGAATGAAGAAAGGTGAACTACCGCTGCCATGTGTGTCAGGTCTACCTAGTCTCGCACATACGACAATGGCAGTTGTGGTTCTCTGAACACAACCACACAAAGAGAACAACTCTTATCTCTTGAAAAAAATAGCTTATAGGGCTCTACAGCATGCCACAGGTGGGAGACCTGTGCTAAAGGGAACAAGACTTCACTTTCGTCACCAGAGTTTTTGTTACTGGAGATGAAGCCGTTGATTTGAGTGAGGCTACTAACCTACTCTGAATATTTTTGATGAGTCAATCAAATGAATAATGGGAACTGTGCATAAGGCTAAGTTGGTTTACAACTATGTCTAATTATTATTTTTTTAAGTTTTTTTTCAAAATTTTATTGATAAACAGCAATGAGACAGTTTCAAATCAAATCGGAAGTACAGTTTTAACAAATAATACACTGCATATATTCTTCTTAGTGGTTAAAAACCACATGATTATTTCAGTAGATGCAGAAAAAAACATTTGATCAAGTCCAGCATCACTTCATGTTTTTTTTTTTTTTTTTTTTTTTTTTGGCCCTTGCGCTCGCCAGGGAAGCACTTATTCCACTAAGCCATCTCTCCGGCCCCATCACTTCATGTTTTAAAGCCCTAATGAAAACTTTAGGTCTAAAAGGATCATGCCTCAACATAAGAAAGGCTATGTACAGTTTTAACAAATAATACACTGCATATATTCTTCTTAGTGGTTAATTGCTGTACAAGATGCGGACTTGTGATCCTATTTACAAACACCATTAGAACAAATCATTCTATTAACTATGTCTAATTATATAAGACAAAACTTAATTAAACTATAGATGTAGACAATATGGCCTTAGCTCTTTTGTTTAGGGATACTCTCAAACGATAGCAAATTAGGAATAAACAAAAAAGGTTGGTAGTGAATTAAAGTTGGAATTGTTAAAGCTGGAATTGTTAAGATATTAGGCAAAAGAAAGAATGAATTCTACCTTTACCCAAATCACACAGAAAAATTGTATCTTCACTTGTTGTCTCCTCTTGTCAGACTCTGAGGTACAGATCTTAGTCTGCAGAAGTACACTATTCCACAAGACAGCAGGCAACAAAATACAGTCATGTCACTGAGCAGAATTGTCACTGGAGAACTCCAAAACAGGAACACAGAATCCAGCTCCTTTCATCCTGTTCATTCTAATTCCAAGTCCCTGCTGGAAGGGACTGAGGGAGGCCGGTTTGTATGCAGGATAAAGTGAACAGGGTCCTAGGATGGTCTTTGCTGCTCAAGAACAGGGTACTTTGTTGAAGTTGGATAATTCAGGCCAAGGTTCAGTCTCAGTCCTGCTAGAAAATGAGAGGCTTTGAGATGTGATCAGAGCTTCTAAGCCAAGCTTCTGCAGCTCTCAGGGGCCCAAAGAGGCACTGAAGAACAGTCAGAGAGGAGCTCTGGACTTCACTAAATCCCCTCATTTAAAAAAGACAGCTCTAAATTTGTATGTTTTATGTATCAGTTGATGCTTACTAGAGAAATAGATTTAATACAAAATATACACATTCATAAGAATTTACAAGATTGGCTTACAATTGCTGCTTGCAGAGTCAGATGTGGAAGCAAGCAAGAGGGAGAGATCCTGGAGATCCAAACGATCCAGTGGGGCTCACTGTGGTATCCATTGGAGTCCAGATCAGAAGGCCAAAGGATCTACAGTGGAAGGCTGAAGAGAGCGCTGGAAATGGGGAGTCAACATCCAAGGTGAAGATGAAGAATAGTAATCCTCTATTGAGAAGCTCAAATAAGCCTTTTTGTTTGTTTCCATTTTATTCAATTCAGGTGGTAAACGTATTGGTTGGCAGCCTTCTATGTAGGGTTGCAAACAAATATCTAGGAAAATCTTGTCTTAGGCAGTCATGAATAGAATGATTATCACATAGTATTTAGCATGTGCCAGGCTCCTTTCCAACACCTTTACATGTATTAATTTCATCCTCTCAAAAATTCATAAGAAATAGTATTATTATTCCTCATTTTATGCTAGGAAAACCTGAGCTATTAAGCAAGTTTCCCCAATTAGCAAAGCTTGTAACAATGCTGGGCTTTGAATCAAGGCAGTTTGACTCCATTATTGATGTTCTGAAAACCTATGCTATATTACTTCTCACTACAGTCTTTCTCATAGATTTCATAATATGAGTATCAGAAATTTGGACTTACTTTTAAAATGTAAACTTGGTCTCATAAAACCAATCTTGGTCTCTAAAATATTCTCTATAGCCAGGATTCCGTTGTGCAAGAATTTAGGCCTAATGCTTTGTAGCAAAGGGGCAAGAGAATCACTTTGGATACCTTTGACAGAAGGTAGTCTTGAAAGAAAAATAGGGATTAACTTTCCCTCTCCCCTCTTTCTTCCACTCACATTTACTATCTTTCATAGGGCAGGAACCAAACTAAGCTATGGAGATAAGAGAATTCAAGCCACAATTCCTGACTAAAGACTTCAACGTCCAGAGTAAAGTGAGTATCTATAATTCACAGACTATGTCCTATGGGAGCCACAGACAAGGTGAGCATGTCAATCAAGAAGAAATGTCCAAAGCTCTTTGGCAGTGAGAGGCAAAAAAATGGTAAAGGAAGGATCAGAGGATGACTGCAGAGGATTTCACTAGATAAATGAGGCAGGGGGAGATTTAGCATGGGATGAATGTAGGAAGATGTAGCAGGTGGACAAAGTATGAGCAGTTAACTTTGTCTAAATGTAGAGCATATTCAAAGGCCTGTAGATAAGAAATTGCACAGTATTGTTGACGGCTTTCAAATAATTGGCCTGGCTGAAAGCTGGGCAGTATCAGGGACATCTATGATGATAGTTTAAGTAACGGAAGATTATATATACTAAAGAGCTGATCTTTCATCCTTACAACAATGGGAAATTTTGTAAATTATAGTATGGATCTAGCAAAGAACTATGAGAGACAGGAATGAGGAACATTAATAATATTTCTACTACCAATCAATCACTGGTAATTTGGCATCTATAATTCAAGGCCAAGAATTGGAAGGAGTTGGTAAGACTCATCATAACTCAGTTTACAAAGCAGCTCCTTAGAACTGCCTAGAAGTGAAAGAGATACAGATGAATGAACTCATGAAGAATAGATGCCTGGCACATACTATACACACAGACCAGGGAGCAAGCTGACATTCAGACTGAGAAACCTGACCCTTACCAGAGCTCAATTATACCTGGCACCTAAGCCACCGCTCACATAATGCATTTGCCACTTGCTTTCTTGTTATCTAATTTGTTTTTGCAGATACCTCTCAGGTAATCTTAAGCCTCAATTATTCTTATCTTTTGTACTCTGCACTCCAAGTTTAAAGTTTTAAGTTAAAAACTGAGATTTTCATTAGCTTTGCCCAAGTTTAGCTATTGTTTTACATTAGTATTTGGAAAAAGAAAATGAGCCAAGAAAAGGTAGAAAGCTTCTCTAGGCTGGGTAACAAGGAAAAGAAGGGACAGACATTGGCCACCATCCATTCAGACAGAATCTGTTAGATTCTCTCTTGGGACTATCTTTTCATTCTAACAGCAATCTAGTGAGGTAAGTAGATCTCCTAATTTTACAGATGAGAAAACTTAGGTGCAAAGCCGTAAATGTCATTCAAAAAGGGGATGCTGAGGGATTTCAAGCCCAGCTCTGCTTGACAGTAAAGTCTACACTACTACTTTCCATACACAGCCCATCTTAAAAGATTGAAAATGGGTTAAAGAAATTGTGTACAGGCTGATATGTGGGACATGCTGGTATGATTATTTTGTTCCCAGTGTAAGTCACTTATAATAATCCAGGATTCCTTTGGGTGCTCACCCCTGTAGAGCATTTCTAGCAGCCTCTGGTCACGATTGTTTCTCATCTAAAGTGTTCAGGCTGAGCTGTCAGGTGCCATCAGTTACAGTGCACATGTAAGAAGTTATCATGCAAATAGGGCTGAACTGCTCTCCTTCCTTTGGACTGCCTGGCTGTCTCCTGCTGAGTCATCTGATTCAATAAATTGGGCTCTTAAAGAAAATGATATAGACTTTCAGAAATTACTTCATCTTCACCTCTTCTCAATGTCTCCAAGGACTTAAGCCTGGTAGGGGAGAACTCGTACCTGGTTAGTGTGAGGAGCATCACGCGGCTGGTCTGAGCTGATCTCACACAAAGTGTGGTGTTTCCACAAGCATAATTGAATACACACACAGTTTTCTTATTAGCATGTTTCAAATATTTAGCAAGATCAAGACTATATTTACATGCAGAATGTATGAGAAGATGAATTTTCTGTTATGGAGGTACCTTGAAATTGTGAGGAGCCTAAGGCAAAGTTCTTCACCTCCTTTTCCTGGCTCACATTTAATCATTTTGAGGATCTCAGAAGTCCAAGGAATGTGCTAAAGCAAGAGCATATATGCTAGCATCTGTAGTCAGAAAGCCGGCAGCTCTGACGGTGAGGATCGATCCCCGCACATGAGGGCCAGCACCTGCCATGGCAGGTGCGGAGTGTGAGGGGGGAGGATTTAGGACTTCCCCTGAATGTTCTGCTGCTTTGATACAATTGCTTTTAGGCAGAGTAATTTAAGGAGGTAACATTAAAAGATGTACAAAGATTCCCCTCAAGTTATCCATGAAACTAAGTCTAAAGAAAAAGGGATATGCAAATTGCACAGAATATCTCATTTAACCCACATAGAACCTTGCTCTTGAGTAAATTGTCTCCATTTAAATGATGAGAACTCTGATGCTGGAAGAATACATGCGCCTTGTCAGAATCAAATGTTCTCTGAATTGTTTCTGAATACTTCTGTTCTAATGAAAGCGAAGTGCGCACAGTGCCTGGCACACAGCAATTACACGGAGAAGCGCAAGCTGGTTGTAGAAAGGCCTTGCCTTCTATGGCTATAGATTAACAATTCTGAGAAACCAAATATGAAAGAGCCCTCAAGCACCTTAAGCTCTGTAGCTCTCTCTGTCTCTCTGTCTCTGTCTCTGTCTCTGTCTCTGTCTCTCTTTTTCTCTCTCTCTCTCTCTCATCTCATCTCATTTAACAGGTGAGAGACAGAAGGATTATGAGGCATTGAGTGCCACGCACTTTCTTGTACTTAGGTAATGGGAAGTGACAAGGTAGAATAAGCCAGAGTGGAACACAATGTTGTTTGACTACTGCGAAGCTCTTCCCAACCACATTCTCCTATGAGATGAACAAACTCCTGAGTAAATTCCTCTTTGTAAGTTGAACAAACCAAGAGCTCAATTTCTAAGCCTCTTCTCATGAAGTCAAGGCACCATGGGACTCCCATCTTGGACAATGATATATAAAATAAAAGCTTCAGAAGAGGTTATAGAAATGATATTCTCCTTGTTAGCAGAAGAGAGGTACATGAAAATCTGTTGCACTTACTACCTTCAGGGATAGTGCTATAATGATGCCTGGAGCTTTGGTAGCCATCTTGCTGCCTTCAAGGGCAGCCTCATAGAGCTTCTGCCACACTAAGCAATCACTGATACTAGGAAATAATAAGCAAGCTTCAAAACTGCCTAGTATTAACATCTGTTAATTGGACAGTATGTGACCATAAGACTTAAGTTATTCTCATTTTGTTTTCTGATATCTTCTTTCTAATGTATTCTAACTGATATACAGTAGGAATCAGCAAACAATGCCCACTGCCTTCCATCCCTCTCTATCTGGGTCTTGACGTGATCAGGTATCCTGGAAACACCTCTAATACATCATGAACTCCATTGGAGCAAGGAGCATGTCTGTCTTGGTTATTACCTATTCCTGTACTAGGTACAGTGGCTAGCACACGGCAGGTACTTAATAAATATTTGCTGATTAGTTTGACTAATCAGTTCATCACTGTATCCACAAACACTCACTGTGCATTCCTATTGCATGCTAGGCACTGAGATAGATGGTGATACTAGCGAAAAGCCTTCTACCCTTCCCTGTTGGCAGGTCAAAAAGGTAGCAGATATGGAACATAATTAGGATGCAGAGTGAATAACAGTAGTACTGGGACATGGTGCGTGTGTGTGTGTGTGTGTGTGTGTGTGTGTGTGTGTGGCCACTTATGCTGTAATGGGCACAGGTGAAGATTAAAAGAGCAACCTTTCCTAACAGACTTTCATATAAAGCCTTGGTGTTCAAATAGCAAATATTTATTCAGCATCTTCTCTCTGTGTAACATTATTCTGGAAAATAATTGATAGTTATACAAGTAACTAACATTTACAGTGCTTGCATCAGTCCCTATTTTATTATAATCTGCACATACTTAGTTGTTTCTTATTCAAAATCACCAGATACTGCTATTTCTGCATTTTAAAGATGAGGAAACTGAGAAAGTCAAAGATAATCTGCCACAAACCACATAGATAGTAAGTTCCAGGGCCAGAATTAAACTGAGGCAATCTGGCTCCAAAGGCTATATTAAACCAGTATGTGGAAACTATACTCATTGTTGTCTATGTGTTCCAATTCATTTTGGAAGAAAGAAAATAGGTGCTTTGATCATGTCCCCAATTCTTCCATTATATCTCAATCTATATTGTTCTGCATTTTAATACTAGCAAAGAATCTGGGGTCATTTCTGCTCCTTTAGCAGTCACCCCTTTATTGCAGAGTACACAAATCACCTTGAATACAACTATCTGATTTCCACCTTCATTTTAAATATGGCCAACAAAGGAGTAAGCCTGGATTGGGCTGAGAAAGTCTTTTCTGTCTGTGGAATATGAGTTTAAAGACACTTTCCACTAAAGACATTTTTTTCCCTTCGAAAAATGTGAGAAATGTGAAGTCTAATTACTTAACTGTGCCAGATATGCTTTTTCAGCTTCTGCTAGACTTAGCTCACCACAAACTGTGCTTACCCTTGCATACACAATGAGCCTCATTAATTCCTTCTTCTTTCCAAGCTCACTGAAGGAAAATGGCAACAGAAGGGGGGACTTCATCTCATTGTAGTGTGCTTGTGTTAGCAGCTTCCCCTCCCATCGGGCTCTTTCCACTCTCCCCAGGTTGGCCTGCTCTAACCAGCAGAACCAAGGAGGTCAGAAATTACAGAATCTTTGCCACTAACATCCTCATTTCTCCTATAAAATGCCACACCAAAAAGTACTCTCTGAGGAGGCCCACCGAGAAATGGGGTAACACATGGAGTCAGGATGCATCCACTCCGCCCCTCATTCCATTAGCTGTGCAAGCACTCTCTGTGCTATCTCAGATACCATGCAGATTCAATCTAGTGATTATATGCTCAGAATTGCATAAGGCTTCCCAGGCAGGGATGTGTGGAATACCCTGACATGGTGTGCATATAATCTCTAATGTCATATCTACTGAATCTCAGGTCACTTAAGTATATTAAAGTCTCCAATGTGGAGTTCCCCAAACTTCTTTATTGTTTCTAGTTCAAGATCTAGCTGCCAGTATCAGCTTAAATAGATGCCAACAAATTCTTTAATATTTCTTGCTTCAAAGAGCAAAGGCCAATAACCCTCTTTTTGAGTACGGGTTCTATGCAGACTGTAATATGGGTTCTTTGTTAGACTTATAACAAACAGAATGCAGTAATAATGAAGGTGTGTAACTTCTAAGACCAGTTCTTACACGTTTTCTCTTTATCTCTCTGCCTCTTTCTGTCATCTTCTACTCTTTGAGAAGCCGGTTGCCATGTTGCGAAGGTAATCAGTAGCTCTGAAGAGAGGTCCTAAGTCTCCTGTCATCCGCCAGCACTGGCTGATGAGGTGGGGGAGCACTTCATTGCAGAGGGGGATCCACAGGCCCCAGGCAAGCCTTCATCAATAGACAACAGCGAGCTTGCAACCCCATGCAAGACCCTGAGCCAGAACCACTGAATTGAACTACCCCTAGGTTCTGTATCCACAATAACTTTGTACAATGATAAATATTTGTTTTACGTGAGTACATTTTAGAATAATCCAGTAAGCAAAAATAGCAAATTGACATACTGCTAAATATCTTACAAAGGAATGGCATTAGACATCACACTAGCAAGCTGCTTGTCAACAAATATCATACTGGAAGATAATATTATGAAATAGTCACATATTTTCTAATGAGCCTATTTTTTCCTGCTTCTTCTTGATTTTAGCTCCATCTATTACTTGCATTTGCATTTCAACATTCCTTTCAGTATTTCTCTTTCTGCATTAGCACGTTTTGCCTACAAACCTATAAAGATGTCTTTTATCCTTACACAGATAAAAACAGCTACCAACAAATGAAGCTTTATTCTAGCTACTATTTTATTTTTTTTTCAATCTTTCTGCCCTTTACTTTCTACTTTTCCTCTACCTCAGCAACCTCTATTTCCTTGCTTTTAACCCAATCACTTTTGAACACACACACATACACACACACACACACACACACACACACACACAGAGCAGCCACTCTCCCTAGTATCCCCAGTGCCCTCCTAGACTTCATCTGGCTCACCCTTCAGCACCTGCTCTGCCCCTCCTCCTGTCCAGCTCACACTCAGCCTGGTCTGCTTGCCCATGTCACCACTGGTGGCTTTTCTGCCTCCTGTTGCCTTTTTTCCCTCACTGAATTAAATGCTACTTCTTAAACTCTCTTTAAGCATAAATCCCTTTTCCTAGCATTTGCTTACCTTGTGTTGCAGATTAATGTTGGAAGTCTTGGTTGTAAACTAATGTAGATTCCTTCCTGGGAATGTTTGACACTAGCTCCCACTTAGGATTCCAGTTTTGAGTTCTCTTTTCATTCCCAGAATTGCAACATCTATCATCATGTCCTCTTAGAGCACTGCCTTTATTCCTGTTTAGCGTGTTGTTGGGGGACTTTCCTATAAATCGGGGTGGTGGCAGATGCTGTCTCTATTAGCAGTTCAATGTAATCTACTCCAGGAACTTATTCTCTTGGTCCATCTCGTACTTTATAGGCTACGTGATTCCTTGCTGCTATTTACAAAGCACAGTGGCTCTTTTATTCTTTAGTAGTTTCTATTATGGAGCTTTTCCCCAGAAGTACTAGATAAACACACAAACAATAACAACAACAACAAAAACTTCCAACATTAAGTATCTTAATTTCTTCTTTGAGCAAACATATTAGGCTAATAACTACCTATTTCCCCCCTTTTTCTTGTCTTCAGTGCTCTAAGGAGGCTTCAATGTCCTCAATATGCTAAATAAATAAATAACCTTTTGGGAAACCAGAGCAAGCTTGAATATAGAACCAGAGCAGAACGTCGCCTCAGGAAGGATTCTTTTTCATCTGGAATAATCACTGGTTCTGACTACTTTCCTGACTCCTTGTTTTGCAATGTAGGTTATGTGCAAAATTGAAGTAGAACACTGCATTTTCATGAGTTGTAAATTTAAAACAATAACATTTTTCATGGATTTAGGCTTTTTCTCATTAGAAAATAACAATTTAAACCAAATTTGGATAGTGATTAATAAACATACATAGACAGCTATCTGTTTCTAAGCACAAACTTACAAAAGACAAGACATGCCTTTGTTTTCACTGCATTTACAAATTTGTGTCACTTCACCTTTGCTTTCTTTTCTGAATAACTTCAAAATTTTTCTCCTCAGACTAGATGGGGAGGCTCAAAGGAATCACCTTCACAGCCTTCGCTCTGTGCTGGGTTTAAAACTATTCAGTCATCTTTTGCTCCTTATGGTTCTCGCACAGCTTTCCCGGGAGCTATCACATCAATGATATTCATGAGCAACCACTGTGACAGTTTAGTAAACAAACCGGGTGATGAATCCATCTTTTCTGTCACATGTGACAAAAGTTCTTCAGAGGCATTATTTATGCAATTTAGATTTTCAGGTCTTAAACATGTGGTAATTTTATTTCACAAAGGCCCCAGGCAGCCAAGTATTTACTTTACACTCCTGGACCTCAGTAAGGAGATGGCATAACCTGTTATTGTGTTTATCTTTCTGCAAATTAGCAACATAATACGGAGATGCCACCTGCTTCCTGGTGGGAGAGCAGCAGAGAAGTGGAGGATTAATTAGCTAATATCTATGAAGAGCTTTGCAGATGGAGGGTGATATGCAAGTGTGAATTTTCATTATGGTTTCCCTTGTTCCCCTGGATGCCTGCTGGAGAGGCGATACAAACAGGAGCATTTCTTGGAAAAAAGAAGTGATGCTCTGATTTACCACTGAGATATGTTGACTTAAAGAGTAAAATTTCCTGTACCTTATTGTGGTGATGGGAATATTTACTCCCCTTCTCTGTGAGAAAGACAAAAAATTGCATTCTTTAAAAGCACCAGGAATGGGGACCCTAGGGAAACTTTATGGTCCCATGAAGAAATCAAGAACCGATGGCTACCACAAGATTCTACCGTCGTTATATATTTTTTACTTCTCTGTGCATATGTATATTTTCCTTCCGGCAAAACAGTTAACTTCTAGCAGGTTCAAATCTGAAATTTCCCTGTATATATATAACTAACAAAAGTGCCTTCAGGTTTCCACCACAATTCCAAGCGCTAGATTTACAGTGATGGTAAACCCCTTACAGCCTTAATTGCTACAAATGGCTACTGCAGCATGCGTGCCAAGTCTACCACCACTGCACTAGAATATTCACAGCAACATCATTCTCACTTGCCCCATACTGGAGACTTTCCCAGTGCATACTGAGAGTTGAAAGGATAAATACATTGGAGTGCATTCATATGGGGGAGTAGCAGGTATGAAAGTAAGAATGAAGACCCATTGTTAAGTCCATTGTAAAATATATCTCAGAAATATAATAAAAATCAGAAGGAGACAAAACACAAAAGAGTACGCCCTATTGTGATTCCATGGAATACAAATGACAGAAGAGCAGAGAGAACTAGTCAGTGTGATAAGAGAGGAGTGTGGCGACTTCTGGAGTATAACAGCTACAAGCCGTTGCAAGATCTTGTTGCCAGACCTGGGTGTTGCTGTGAGCAGGTATGTTCATGTTGTGCACATTTGTTGAGCTCTATGTGCATGATCTGTGCAGTTTTAACACAAAAGTGTTCATATAAGACGTAGTAAAATAGCACGATGGCTCATTCCTCAGTGTATAAACTGAATTTTTATGATTTAGGGGAAGATAGATATATTTGTGTTTATGTGGGGAGGATGGCCTTGGTTGTGTCTCCTGATGTGAAGTTTGAGAACAGAAGCAAAATTCTGCCAAATGCTTTTGCTTATGAACTGAATTGTTTGCAAATAGAAACATCAGGAATCAAGGCAGTTACTTAGTTGATCCACTTGTGTTGTTAGCTGAGTATCAAAGTGCCAGAGGCCCCTTATTTTTGGCCCATAACTTTCAGCACAGTACAGAACTTGCTAGATATACCTACCAAAAAGTGACATGACCTAGATGAAAATAAGGAGTTTTCCAAAAACTTAAGTCAAAGGAGATGACATGCTCCCCTCCCCTCCATTCCCTGGCTGTGACAATGCAGTAAAGAAGAACTTTCAGGTTTGCTTGGGATTTTACTGGTTCACACAGGCTACACTGAGAGCCACATAAGACATTAGATATTGCGCTTGGAATTTAAATTCAGCAACTAAGTAGCAAAATATAATGTAATTCTCAGTTAAATATGCGACATTTGCTCTCAGAAGACACCACTGGAAAGTCTTTTTATATAAATTCTAATTTAACTTACTCTTTTCCCCAGACCTCTTTTTGAAATGCAGTGGTGCTTAAAAACTTTGCAACATGATTTAATAGTGCCCTTGCAGGGCCTGAGCGAAACAGTGGGCTCAGCGTGAGCTTAATGAACGCGGGTGGGTGGTGCAGAGCAAGAAGCTCTTTGTGAAAGCTGAGATTCAGTAAATGAGCTGATATATCCAACTTGGTTGCTTTAAATGCCAGAATATATAATCCCAATCTCAAATTCCACTGCCTTCCAGCAAAAGGCAGAATCATTTCTTTGGTAAACCAGAAACAGAAGAATATTCTGATGGCTTTTTCTATCAGCTTTTCTAAACCAAAACTCTATTCTCTTTATAAACCAGGTAGAAAGATTTATAAACATTTGTTTATATGTTTATGAACATAATGACATCATTAGATATATTTTCTCAGCACTGATTTAGTACTATGTACATGTTGCAACTCAACCAGTATTTTAAAAATGGAGGTAGAGTTATGTTTCTCAGTAGTAGTGTTTGCCTCACGTGCACAAAACTCCGGGTCCATCCCCTGCAGCACAATTATGTCAGCATTATTTTCTTTCCTTCTCTATAAAAAGTTATGAATTTCTAGAATAAAGGAAAAAACAATGAAGCCACATAGCCAGACATAAAATTGATCCCAGAAGCGGTGATAGCCCCTTCTCCAATGCCACAGACTTCTTAAGGCTGTGATCTCTTAGCCAAGTAATAGTCCTCTATATCCTGGAAGAGCCACTGCTCTGCACCCATGTGGGACAGAAATACATGGATTGGACTAAACTTCTTTTAGATATAGTATGTATTCAGGTAAGACTACATATAATGAACAAAACTTAGAAAATATAGCATTGTATATTATATTAGAAGGTGACAAATTTTATGCAACCAAAGCAAAACAAAAATGCAGCAACTAATGGTGCAACAAGTGCTTATGGTGTGATGGGGATCAGGGTGAATTGTCCAATAGAGTGGTCAAGGTCTCAGGTCTTCCTGAGATGGACAATCTTGGCAGTGAGACACCTTCACAGAGTGTACCACATGCTCAGACCCATGGGCTCCCTTTCTCAGCACCAGGCAGGCTTGTCTGAAGAAATCATCTGTATAGACCTTACAAAAAACTAATTGCTAAATCTCAAAAGTTTTATACTATATTGCCAGGCTAATACTCACTAGCATGGGATCTTTAAACCAGTGTTGTCAATTTTCCACCACAGCCACATAAACGTTGAGTAAAAAATTTCAGCAAGCAAATGAATTGACTTGTTTCCTGGAGTTATCAAATTGAACCAATTTCACTTAAAGGACATCTGCCAAAAATAATGTTCTCCATTTTTGAGTAGTTGATCATTATGCCATTGTTTCTAGTAATAGTCAGCTATCAGGACAAATTGTCTTTAGAGACCACTTCTAGTTCTGAACAATCAGATCAAATCATCCATAAAGAGAAAAATTTCCCTCCTCTGCTCAGTGGCCTAAATGGAAATCATCTATAAGCATTCACATCATCAAATTAAAAATTAAGAATAAAGAGACATACAATGCAACTTTAAGGTCATAATCTAGCCTGCACCCAACTATTATGAGCCTATTTACCACTATGGTCCCTTTACCTGGTGAACCTGATGTGTCAATCAAAAAGCCTACTTACATATTTTCATACTCTTTGGCTATCTTTTTTATTGTTTTTCTTTTTTGGGGGTGGGTGGGTACTGGGGATTGAACTCAGCACCTCGTGCTTGCCAGGCAGGAGCTTATGCTACTGAGCTCTCTCCCTGGCCCCATGTCTATCTTCTCTACTGCTTCTTTGTCCCAGCTGTCCTGCATGCCAAAAAAATGGCCATTTTCCCCACTTTCTAGCCTAATTTTAAAGTCTCATGATGATTTTCTCCTTCTGTGAGGCCTCACCCTCCCACCTATTTCTCTTGTTATCTCCTAAAACATTAATAATGTCTGCACTATTTCTTGGCACCATCCATAGACTGACTGCTTTCGATAGTTATGTTTTATGTCTGTACTTCTTTATCTGGAGATACAGCAAGATGCTCAAGGGCTTTACATTTCTTTTTCTTTTAATTTGTTTAAAATGTATTTAGTCCAGGGTCTACAGGGTCTCACTTCACAGATCGGACTTGTAGTGATCCTCCTGTGTTCAGCTTCCCAACCACTGGGATTATAGGCGGCGCCACCACACCCTGTCTCTGTTGCCCTCTCAGCACGCGCCTGGGGCAGGATGGCGGCAGGCCGGGGATTGAACCCCAGCTGCTGCGCTCTGCCTAAGCAGGCACTTTAATCCACTGGGCTATCTGGCTGCTCCTTGCCTTTATATTTCTTAATTTTCGCCCATTTTCTATCACCTATTCATTTGTTAACTGGCAATGAAATGGCAGGAGTGGAAAGAACCTGTCGCAGATAGTAAGTAGGAGTCCCGGTCCTCCTTCAGGGGCTCTTCCTTTACGTGGTCCGTGAACTGAGACTGAGAGGGTCTGGGTGCACAGCCACAATGCCAAGTTCTTACCTGCATAGGCCATCGCAATGACCCTGTGCCAGGTACAGTAATCATAAGACAGTAATTTTAAATTGGAGGCCATTGTTAGAGGCATAAAAATATGGAGCCTGGTCTCTAAATTTTTAAAACTACAGCAGGAGAGAACAGTGAGATAAAATGACTCCACTCATGGTCATTAGTCACACACACACACACACACACGCACACACACACACACACAGAGCGCTAAATCCCACTATGAGCCTAGCGTGTGCCAGGCTACGTCAGGCACAGGGCCTGGCTGTGAATTCCCGCCTGTGCTGGAGAAAATAAAATGCAGAGAGATTAACTGGCCAGGCCCAAGACCACGCAGGCTGGAAGAGCCACGCTGACCATTCAAATCTGAGTTTGCAGTGCGCTTTCGCCTTCACTATCCTTCCTCACTTCCTGAGTGTGAGGTGTCCAAGTGACTGCCTCGCGTTCTGGTTTGTTCACCGCTGACAACGGATGTGAGGAGAGAGGTTTCACAAACTGGTGAATGTCACACCATCATTTTCTGGAATGGAGGAGGAAGCGGTTTCATGGACTTATAGAACATGTCTAAATTTACAAAGCGTATTAAATGCAAAACCCTAATTAAAACTGAATTCTGGAAAACTCTGAATTTCTCATTCTTCCCGTTACTTAGCATTAAATAGATGACAATGACCTTAGGAGGAGAGCTACCATGCTAATGGGCAGAGACCTATGGGCTCCTGGCTCATTATGCCCGATCTGCTGAGCAAATAATGACTAACTTTGAGGACACGACTTCTTGTATTTAAAAATAAATAAAAGTCTTTGATATTAGAACAAATAATAATAGCAATAGTCAATGTTCTATAAAATTTGAAGGAAAATATTATAAGCTAAAGTTAATAAAAATCATTCTTACAATATTCTTTCAAAATGATGCATTCATTATCTCAGAAGAAAGTGAAAGGATTTCTTCTCTTTTAAAGAGAAAATAATAATCTAGCAATATAACATAGAAGTAAGTTTTTGTGCCACTACCTAGCAAACTTTGAAATGCATGTGTCCTTTGTCCTAGTAATTTTATCTTGGAATTTACCCTTGATATCAATATGCCAAATACACACATCTATCTGTATTTGCTCATAATAGTTTTGTTTGGCTAGCAAAAGCTTGAAGCCAACCTAAATACTCATCAAAGGATAAATTGAATAAATTACAGTATTTGCATACAATGGAATATTTTATAGTTAAAGCAAAAGAGATGTCTTTTTTTTTTTTTTTTTTCAGAACTGGGGATTGCACTCAGGCCCTTGTGCTTGCCAGGGAAGCGCTTATTCCACTGAGCCATCTCCCCAACCTACGTAAGTCTTTATATGCCAATATGGAGTTTCAAGACATACCAGTTACCTACTAGCACAGTGAGATTGCTTAGCTATTAACCACTTAAGGCAATTAAATTAATTTTATTGGTATACTTTTTATATAGGTGATGAATACTCAGTCGTCATAGGAAATTTCTATATGTACGTCTTTCTTCTTTAATTCCCTCCATGTGTTCATTCCCCAAGTGTCTGGGGTCAGATGGAGAGTGGGAAGCTAAAAGCCTTTTCTGACCTTTGTTGGATCCACTCACGTGTCTGAGAATTGTTAGGGTATTTGCTGATAAAGGTTAGACTGGGCTGGGGAGACAGTGAAAAGATGGTTCTGCTCCACGATTCTCACATCTCCAAGCAGGATAGACCAGACAAATAATTAAGATGGTGGCAGAAATTCAGGAAAACAGTCCCAGAATATACCTAGCCCCACTTTAAACTTTTGCTCTTTTTAATCTGCTAGTATCCCATTAGTATAAGCATGTGGCACAATTGAGCCCAATATGAAGTAATGGGGCGGGTCAAATACCCATGGCGGGAAAGACCATAACACTCTGGAGAACAGCGAAGAACTGGGTATACCAATGCAATCTGCTGCACGACATCATCTGAGGAATCGTGTATTTTGATAGATCTCCTTATTATCCACATATCTGTCTCTTTATCTATACATGAGCATAGATGGGTACAAGGCTACCTAGGTTTTCAGACTTCCCATAATTTACAGTTTTGGAAAGCTTGGCCGTGGCTTTGGTTCTGTGGGAAAGATGGCTGCAATACTTTTTATTGCCCAGTGCAGAGTTTGAAACTAAAAATAAAATTTGCTAAATGCTTCTGTTCAAAAAACAAATTGTTTGCAAACCAAAGAGCTTGTGAACTGTGTGTTACCACTATTTACATATACCTAGAAGCCTTTAGAAAATGCCAAGGAAACTTACATAGGTGGCTACCTCTTGGAAATGTGGGTTTGTGGAATTGAGTAGGATACCTTTTTAAATCTATTTTCTTCTTTTTAAAATTAATTTTATTGGTACACTTTTTATATAGGTGATGAATAATCAGTCATCATAGGAAATTTCCATGTGCACGTCTTTTTTCTTATTTGATTCCCCATTCCTTCCTCTCACTTCAACCCTTCTTCTCCTCCTTATTTAAAAAGCTGTTTCCATTTTCTGTTCTATTTTCTTTTCTTCCTCTGCCTTCATTCCCTTGTCTTTCCTCTCTCCCTTGTTCTCTTTTTCATCTAAACAATTTCTTCTTAGTTTCTGATAGCAATCATCAATTTGGGTCCTTATTTACACTTTCTGTTTCTTGCACAAGAAAAACAACAAGATATTTTAAATGTGTGTCATATTTATGCCACTTAAAAGTATGGTCTCAAGGTTCATCCAGTTACCTAAAAATGTCTTGTTTATCTTTGTTTATGGCTGAGTAGTACTCCATTGTGTAAAAAAAAAAAAACCTTACATCTTCTTTATCCATTTACCAGCTGGTGGGGATCTGGCTTTTTTCAAAAAATTAGCTATTACAAATTGTGTCACTATAAATATAGGTATGCTTGTGTCTCTGGGTTTAACTCTTTGGAGAAGAAACCTAGAAGGAAAATATGTGGCTCAAATGGAATCTCTGGTTTTAGTTTTTGGAGACACTCTGTACTATACTGATTTGCGAATTGGTTGTACCAACTCACACCCCCCACCAACAGTGGAGAAGGCTTCATTCTTCCTCGTAGCCCCGCCAGCATTTGTTACTGGTTGATTCCTTGATGACTGTCATTCTTTTTGAAGTGAGATGGAATCTCAATGTTGTTTTAATTTGCATCTCTCAAAGGACCAGTAATGTTGGATTTTTTCCATATTTATTAGCTGTTAATATTTTGTCATCTGAGAAGTGTATATTCATTTCAGATATCTATTTTTGGATTAAATCTTTAAACGTTTTGGGGAGGTCTGATTCATTTAGTTCATATGTATACTAGATAGTAGTCCTTGGTCTGAGAAATAGCTGCTAAAAAGTTTTTCACACTCTGTGGGTTATCTATTCACTCTGCTGCTAGTTTCCTTTGATGTGAAAAAGCTTTTTAATCTGCTGAGATCCCAATTGTTGATACTTTGCAATATTTCTTATGCAACTTGGGTTTTATTCATATAGTCTTTGTCTACACTTAAGTCATCATTGATTTTACCTATTTTATCTTCCAGAATATTAAATGTTTCTGTTTTAATATTTATATCTTTTATCCATTTCAATTTTAGTTTAGTGTATGGTGAGAGATATTGATCTAGGTTTAATATCAACACGTGGAAAGCCAGTTTTCCTGGTACAATCCACAAAATGGGTTATCCTTCTTCCAGTGAAGGCATTTGGATCCTTTGTCAAAGATAAGGTGGATGCATGTGTTTGCAATTTGTCTTAGTTACTTTTTACTCTTGCTGGGACAAATACCCGACACTCAAAATGAAGGAAGGAAAGGTTTATGTAGCTCACAGTTACTGGAGGATTCAGTCCATATTCCACTGGCTCCAAGGCAAAGGACAGCAGTTCATGCTGCAGAAAACAATGAAGAGCAGAGGAAGAGCCGTGGCTGCCGCGTCCATCAAGCCTCTCTCTTCCTTCTGCGCTGACTGCAAAGAACAGCGCTCCACAATGAAGATCGAAGATCGGAGCTCCTCCAAAGTAGCCAGGCTGCAAGGTCAAGCTCCTCTGAAGACTGACTTCTCCATGGAAGCAGGGCGGGGCAGCCGGAAACCAGGCAGGGCGGCTTCCTGCCTTTCTCAATTCCTGGGCCCTGCCCACCTGAAGGGCGAGGCCCCCACGCTGCGGAGCTGATTCAGCCAAGTTGACACAATGTATCAACTAACACACAATTGTTCCTGAATCATCTGTTTGATTCCATTGCCCATCAGCTCCGTTTTTTTCTCGTACCATGCTATTTTTACCAGGGTAGCTGTGTAGTGTAGTTTCAAATCCCAGATTGTGATGTCCCTCCTCCCTTGCCTTTGCTGCCCAGTATTGGTTTTGCTATTTTAGGTTTCTTCTGGTTCCCAATGAATTTTAGGATTGTTTAAAGTAGTTCTGTGAGGTATGTTATTGATATTTTGGTTGATATTTTATTAAATCTGTATGACGGTTTTGGAAGTTTGGCTATTTTCACTCTATTGGTTCTACCAATTCAAGAACAAGGGATATCTTTCCTTGTGATGTCTTCCTCAATTGTTTTCCAGAGCACTATAGTTTTCAATGTGAAGGTCCTTTATTTTCTTCATTAGATTTATTCCTGAGTATTTCATTTTTCTTGATACTATTGTGAAAAGTGTTGCTTCCCTGATTTTTCTCTGAGTTTGTTTTATATGTATAGGGATATTGTTAATTTTTGAGTGTTGTTTTCTATCTTGCTACATGACTGAATTTATTAGGTGGAATTTTTAGGGTTTTCTATGTAGTGCATTACAACATCTGAAAATAACAATAATTTAAATTCTTCCATTCCTAACCACATTCTTTTATTTATTTCTCTTGCCTAACTGCTCTGGATAATGTTTCCAGAGCTATATTGAATATAAGTGGTGATAGTTGACATTTTTATCTCATTCCTGATTTTAGAGTGAAAGTTTTGAGGTTTTGGCCATTCAGTATGATGCTGGCTATTGGTCTGTCACAGATGGCTTTAATCAGATTGGTTTTTGATTTCGTGTTTTTGGTACTAGAGATTGAACTCAGGCCCTTCCACTTGTCAGGCAGGCACTAATCAGACTGAGAGAAAGACCTTATATTCCAATTTCCTGTTGAGTTTTTATCATGGATGAATGTTAGACTGTGTCAAATACTTTTTCTGCATCTATTGAGATGATCATGTGGTTTTTGTCCTTGGGTCTAATAGTGTGGTGTACTACATTTATTAATTTGCAAATGTTGAACCACCTCTGCATCACCGGGGTAAATCCTACTTGGTCACGGTATATAAACTTTTTAATGACACGTTCCATTCCTTTTTGCTAGTATCTTATTGAGGATTTCTGCATCTATGTTCATTAAGGATACTGGCCTATAGTTCTCTGTTTTGTTTGCAACTTGCTCTGGTTTTGGTGTCAGGATAATGCTTTTAGGAATTAGTTTGGCAGCACTGCTTCCTTTTCAGTTTCATTCAAGAGTTTGAAGAATCCTGGCTTTACCTCTTATTTATTTTTTGTAGCATTCAGCAGAGAATCTGTCAGGACATGGGTTTTTCTTTGTTTGTAATTGTTTAATTATTTCTTCAATTTTATCAACTGATATTAGGTTATTTAGAGATTTTTATATCTTTTTTATTCAGCATTGGTAACTCATGTCTAGGAATCTGTGCATTTCCTCTGTCTTTTCCATTTTATTAGAATACAGAGTAACAAACTAAATATTGATGATCTTCTGCATTTCTGTAGGATTTGTTGCTATTTCACTCCTTTTATCCCCAAATGCATGAATTTGAATCTTCCTGTTTTCTTTTTTTTTATATAAGTTTAGTTAAGGGTTTATTTATCTTATTCAATGTTTCAAAGAACTAGTACAATCAGTAATAACAATAGAATAAAGCACAGGCTAAAAAATGATACACTGTGATGGTCGTTAATTATCCACCTTTAACCATAGGTGTTGTAGATATAACACAGTCTAAAACAAATCAGAAAATTGTATTCAGTACATCTTCCTTCAATAAAACGAGTTTACCCTCCAGGGAGGAAATGAAAAGGGATAAGAAGACAAAAACAAAGAAATAAAAAAAAAAGAGATTAAGAACAAGCTTGAAGGATAAACGAAGATTACCCAAGCTTTGTGAAACTGGCTAAGATAGGAGGGAAATAAAGAAGAAAAAAACAAAGCAACTAAAACAATGTTAAAAGTAAATAAAAAAAAAAAATTAAAAATAAAAATAATGTTCATATTCAAGGAAAAATAATCAAAAAGAGTTAGGGAGATAGCTCAACAGCACAAGCGCCTGCCCAGCAAGCACAAGGTCATAAGTTCGATTCCCCGTATCCTCTCCCAAAAAATCAAGAAGAAGAAAAAAAATATACAAAGAAAAAGAGATTTTTCTGTGATTTTAAGCCTGTGCTTTTCTTCTGGGACCTATAGTTTGTGGTAGTATTCAATCCAGGACATATCTCCACTGTAACTGGTAGACAAAGAGGGCTGACAGAGCCTAGACCCAAGCAGGATGATCACAAGCCTGAAGTAGGAATGGGAATGAGAGATGATTCTGGTGCTTTCAGCTCCACAGGAGTTCAGACCCAGCCCGGCCTCTGGTTGTGGAATTGGGGCTTAAGCTGTTCATCCTGAAACAATCTGTGTCTCTTGCCAGACTGACATTGGCTCCCTGATCCTAGATGTCTCCTGTGGTTGTGCCTCACCCAGTCACTGGGAGCCCTGAGAGGAAGTCAACTCACACCTGCTCCAAATCCTGGGCTCAGGTGGACCCTCCCTAAAATGACATCTGGCCAAGCACCCTTTCCAGGGCACTCTTGGACTGGAGTCACTCACCAGCATTTGTAATTCACAGCACCCCATGCTCTGTTCCACCAGTGTGTTCCACTGGCTTCTCTGGAGGCCTCTGGAGTCACCTGCCCTTGTTGAATCTTTCTAGATTCAAGGCTCCTCTCTGACACCATGAGCCAGGAGTCAGAGGGAAAGTACCCTTCTCCACTTTCTTTTTCTGAGTTGAGGCCTGTTTCTCCACTTTCCCTGTGGGCTCCAGTTCTCCCTTTAGATCCTTCTTCAGTCATGGCAATCTACCTCCCTCCTTCTTTTTTTCCCTTAAGTTGTTCTATTCTAGTGTCTGGTTTCCCAATTGCAGATGCACTGATTGTTCTGCTGTTTACCACTCTGCCATCTCCCCAGAAGTCCTCTTAAACAGATTTTCTTATCTCTGGAACTGTATTATTTGCATGATTATAGTGAACAAATTAACTATAAAATTTAAAGTGATTCTTAAAATGGCATATTATAGTTTTTGAAAATCAAAGTGATTTGGATTAATCCTCACAATTCTATGACTTGTGACCCCAATCTTCTGTTAAGTTGGTTTTCCAAGCTCTGAATATCCTCCAGATCCTTCTGTTAATGACTCAGCTCTCAGGTTGGGAACAACTGCCTTGCTGAGGGAAGAGCTCATTAGCAAGCAGGATAAATCAGCCAGACTTGTCCTGAACAAATCCTGCTGAATGAAGGGGGAATCACAGGCTTTGAAATATAACATCCATTATAGCCAATGCAGGAGAACCTATCTTGGCTGGAAACCAAACTTCCATTTTCAGCCACATTACTGAATGACAGTGAACCAAATCACCACAGAGTTTATACTTTGTAAACGTGGTCATGTCTGGCTGCAGCTTCTTGCCAGGAATCTACAGAGCCTTAAGAGAGCAAGAGCATTGCCCCTCCCAGACTCCTCACAGACCTTCTTGATTGGCCTTTAGTCTTCCATTATTGTTACATAATTTAATGCCCTTGCCCAGCCATCCCACATAGCTAGACCATATGCATATGTTGGACGGTGTGAAATTATAAACTTAATGGCTTCCTATTTTCATTGGATTCTTCTATGTTTAAAATACTAAATCAAGATTTTAAATGTGGAAATCAATCCAGATTTAAAATTTATTCAGGCAGGTTGATGAGTTATTGAATGTTTGAGAGAAAGTGAAAAAAATCCAATTAAGTAAACAAATAATAATTATGGATTTTCTTCTACAAAAGGGATAAAACAGTTTAAGAAAATATAGGCATCAACTATGTAACAGCATATTTGGGGCCAGATGCTGTGCTAAGCTCAGGGGTTACCACAGTAGAAGTAAAGAGAAGTCTTTACTCACGTAGCTAACATCTCACTGGGTGAAAATAGGCAATAAAGAATAAATTAAATAATTAGATAAACAAAGTGATTTCAAATAGTAACAAATGCTGTGAATAAAATTAATGAGGTTAATAGGATAGACACTTGTGTGAAGATGTGAAGAGGTGTGCCATAACCTGAGATGGAGCGTCAAGCAGGCCTCTGTAGGGAGACCACATTTGCTGTGAGACCAAATAATGAGGTAGCAGCCATGAGAAGATTTTGAGAAAGAGGGTATAGCCAATGCAAAGGTCCTACACCTGGAGGATTTCTACAGATATTAAGAACGATCAAGATAAGTAAATGTAGAGGCAACCATGTGAAGTGAGCTCATAATATCCAAGAGGCTATCAGTTTGAGACTGTCTTCAAAGAAATTAATCCATTATAACCCCATTCACCTGTTTCACAGAGGCAAATATAGCTACACAACAAAGCATAGCACAAGTATCCTGTGCACTCAAAGTATCACTGTTGTTTTTGATTTGTAACAGCTTTTTTATTATTGAAGTACATGTTTTTCAAATTAAATCATAATAGGAATAGTACATTAAGTGATTTTTTAAAAATGTGTGTAGTACAGGGTCTCACTATACAGCTTGGACTCGTAGCGATCCTCCTGTTTTCAGCCTCCCCAGCACTGGGATTACAAGTGTGTGCCACCACACCCAGTCTCAGTGGCCAGCTCAGCGTGCCTGCGGGCTGGCATAGCATATGGTGCTGCGGGTCAAACCCTGGTCCCTGTGCTTGCCTAAGCAGGTGCTTAGTTTGCTGAGCTATCTATCTGGCCCCACTGAGTGATGCTTATGTGCCAGGCACTGAACTCTGGGGTTTGCATATTTCTATTTCAATGTTCAATTTGTGTAGGCTTATTTAATTCCTCACAAATGCCTAGCAATCTATTACTTACCTTAGGGGACAAAACAGAAACTTAGAGTGGGACTAATTTACCCAATGTCAAGTTGCTATTCAGTGCTCCAATTGATACCTAATGCACATAAAATTTAGTTTCTGAATCCTCAGTCACTCATTCTTCATGAACATGCAGGGACCGAGTCAACTGTTTTCCCATTTATTCGGCTGAGCACTGGTCTGATCCCAAAGCAAATCAATCTTCCATCATGTGATTTTGTGAAGTTAGGTGGGCACAGGCACACCGTTTAAGAAGAGCAGTATGTGAGCATGGAGATACAACGGGGCATTGGCCGGGGCATTTACATAATCCACAAGTTGCAGTGTGCATGCCAGAGGGCTGTGCACAAACAGAACTGACACTGAAGCTAACCAGGAGAACTGATGCAAACTGGCGATAGCTGTTAAAGTGAAAACATCAACATTTTCCCCACGATTTAGCAAGACCCACAGCTTCAAAACACTATGTTCAAAGCATCCAGGGCATAATTCAAAATCATTCAAAAATCAGAAAAATCATACCTCTCAAGGGAAAAGGCAATCAACAGATATCAATGGTAACACACATCTTGGAGTTATCTGATAACGACTTTAAAGAAATTCTCGTCCATCAAAAGCATTTCTATATGTTGATATGAATGTCTGTGAGGCTAAGTGCGAAGAACTAACCATCAAAATTCTGAATGCATAATTAAATGTGGGGTTTTAAACTGCTTTAAAAATGTTAGAGCAACCCCACCAAAAAGAGGAGAAACCAGATTTTTATGGCTGTAGCCTCAAACACCTTCTAACTCTGCCACTTTCTACTTACTCCTGTACCATTTTCTTTTCCCCTCACATACTTAGTTTCTTCATTTTAAAATGGAAAATAACATTGTCTATGAGGTAGGCTTGTGGTAAGCATGGGATTCTATATGTAAGTCATTCTCAAGTGTTGACAGGTGGGACACTAATGTTTATTTCCTCTCCCTTTCCTACCTAAGCTTCCAAATATCACCAGTCTGGACTATGAACTGATGAGATGTTTTTCTTATTCTGGAAAGGGGCCAAATACTTCAGAATAAGTATTTGGAGTCCCTCTCAATCTCCAACCCAAGAGTAATAAGAAGCGAATTTTCACCTTCAACCATAGTGCTGTCACTATGTGATTTCCTTGAAGTACTGATTTACATCAAGTCCACATGGAATGGAGTCAGGTTTCCTGTATGCCTTGCAGAGGAAACCACTGGAAAAGTGCGTGACATGTTGGCTCCATAACTATACCTTTTAATTACCTCTAGAGTTGATTTATACCTTAACCTTTTGATTTATATTCTATATATGGAAAAATGTCAAAAATGCTGCTCTGAGATGAACTTGGATTTTTTTATACTAAGAAAATATGACTAAAGAAAGACATTGTCCATTATACCAATGGCTAAGTGACAAGATGCAGGAGCTGAGCGGCTTGGGGATATATCCAAGTCAGTGCCCTCAGCTTGTACTTGAGGAGACTGAAGCTAAAGAGAGGATATAATTTTCATGATTTGAAAACAGATTGTTTATATAAATGTATCTTTAAAGTGTCATTTCCACAAGAGCACTTAGACACTGAAGACTGAGGTCAGAGAATTTGCCATGCTCACTCCTACATCCCCAGATCCTTGCAGAGACATCTTGAAACACTTACTAGGCTCCCAAAGAAACATTTCTTGAAAGACTATGGAAATCTTCTGTTTCGAGAGATCAATGCCATACATATTAAAATGGTTTAAAAGGATATCTGAGTAGAAAGATTAAAATCTGTTTTGTTAGATTAAAACTACCATTAGAAATCAACACTTCTATCTAAAGAAATACACATGGCAGTTGTATGGGTTTGTTTAGCTCTGTTACCTCATTTTACTCTGGCTTTCCCCACCCAGACTAGACTTGGAGTCTATACCTCATGTATGCTCTGTTCCCAAATCCCTGTCCTACTTGGGCCCAGGCTACAGACCCAAAGGCTGTGCCAGTGCTGTATTCTCTGTAACAGAACTGTTTTCTTGCTGGGCCAGGGGCACAGGGAATAACCCTTTCCTCATTGATATAAAGGTTCTCACTTCTGTGAAATTTCATAGTGCAACTTGACTCCACATTGCCCCCAAAACACCATTTTGGACCCATATAATTGATTGGTCCCTCTCAGGCCAGGAAAATAAATTTTCTCCAAGTGTACCAGAGATCTCTTAACATACCACTATGTATCATAATTGTTACTCTGAAGGTGTTCATAGTATGCCATCCAAGATTGTCCACTGAGCTGAAGTTACAACGTGGTGTATGAATTCTTGCTATTATGTCAGGATATGGATTGAAAAGATTTAAAACAGACTTGTCATGTGTCCCTATTTGCCTGATACAGTCTCAGTGAATAACTAAAAAATTATTAATGGAACTTCTTTTATTGTCAAAATTATCTCAGTTTGGCTGATAATCCCTACATTACTAGAGGTAATCTGATCTCTGATAGGATGTTAGCTGGAAGAGGGGCAACAGTTCATGGTGGCAGAAGACAGCAAAAGCAACAAGAAAGGAGAGGAGAAATGAACCTTTCTCCGTCCTTTATATTTTGCACAGGACCTACCCTAGGGCAGGTGTAGCACTCACACCCTTAATCCCCACTTTAGACCATGAATCAATCACAAACTCCAGATCTGGCTGCTTCCAAAAGGCCCGCTCTCTGTGATCAGATGAGGCTTTGGGGCCATCAAGACACAAATCATAATAGTTGCTCTATTCATAAAATACAGAGCTTGGCTTTAATGGCTCTTAAGATCCAGACATGCTATTCTATAAATCCATGACTTGGGAGTAAGTAGAGAAGAAAATCATAGGGAAAGAAAGAAAAAAGAAAAAAAAAACTACATTTGTTTTTCTCACTTATGAAATAGAGTATGAATAATGTTTCTATGCACTTATTCATTTAATAAATATTTATTATGAATCAACTACAAGCAAGCTCTATGGCTTAGACCCTGACCCAAGGACTAGACTTGGATAAAAGTACATTGAGTTGCATAAATATGTTTTATTTAGATGCCTGCATGACCCAAGTGCTTTGAGGCAAATGTCCCACTGAGCCTCAGTATCTAAAGTTTTTCCTCAGAAAATGCATCATAACTTTATACTCTGAATGCCTTCAGTACTATGTATTAAAGTCCTGTAATAAAAGAAAAAGAGGCCCTGACCTACTACCTTGAAATTTAACATTTGGATGAAATAATTTTAATTCATGAATTTATCAGGATTGCTATCAAAATGATTGAGAGCCCCCCAAAAAATTCCAGAAGAGCTGGACTTTCAGGGACTGACTTTTTTGTTGGCAGCAGAAACATGTCCACTATAATGGGACAATTTAAATGCATAACTGTTAAAACAAACTCCTTAAACTATTCCCTACATGTCCCAACATTCATCATGTTGACTAGCAAGACATCAATTTTTCATAAAATAATGTATAACTGAAAGGAGACATTTAAAGGAGAGAAAAAATTGAATTTGCTGTTTCAGCTCAAGCTTTGATGATTTTGGCATTTTATAAGGCAATTAACTGATTGTGTGAAGGGAAGAACTGAGAGAACTTCACCGAATTCTACCGGTGGGCTTACTTTTCTGATTATTTCCTTTTGGAAGAATCTTGATCTTTTTTTCTGTCTTTGAGATACTGCTTAATCAGCAAGAAGGAGCTGATTGCACTACAAAAATCTAACTATTATGCCTTCACTTCTGCTTCAGCAAATAGCCAATGTCAATAGCCAGTGTCAGCAACCCACACGTGGCAAAATGGATTAGAACAGGGTACAACTCTATTTTGTTGAATGTAATACCCATGATGCACTACATCTTGGCAAAGGGAAAAAGAAGTAAGGATATTTTAAAATCTTCATAGGACTATTGCTAATATGTTAGCTTTCACAGGTACTGAAGGGTTTGGTTTGCTTGCTTCATTTTTGTAAAATGAGTTCATTGCAATGCCTCCAAATTTTAGTGTTGTAATTCTATTTCCAGAAGCATAAATCTCATCTTAGGTCTGTGTTGAAGAAACTTCGGAAACTACAACATAGGACCTCCAGGAATCATTTTCTTGTTCACCTTGCTTTCATATACAAAATAGCCTTACTATTGTCCCAGAAGAAAATGCAACAATGTCACTAAATAAAATCTTATTCTTGTCCAGGGGATCATAAAATTCATTTCTATTTTGAATCAGAACAGATGGCTTAGGCCACAGCAATCATGCATTAAAAGAATTCTTATTGCATAAAAAGAAACTACTATAATATTATGCTAATATATTATTTTCAAAAAAGTACAGTTCTGTCATGAATATATAAATTGATTGTATGAAATAGTTTCAGCTTGTCAACTGCATATAGTTATATACATATATAACATTTATGTTTATGCACTATCATACATATACATGATACATACAGATGGGTCATATGAATGACTTGTACAGGATACATATGCTGTATGTATACATTTAAATATAAGTGATCAGTAATGGTGAAATAAATTTGTTAACAAGTGCAAAATTACAGAGGGTAATCAACTGTAATATCTCTGAGGTTCTATTTTTCTATGAAGTAGAAGTCAATGGTATTTCTACAGTACATAACACAAAATTCTTTTGCATTCTCATAGATAGGAAACATTCGCACTGACATTTTTCTTCAGTTTGACATCTAGCTTTTAAGAGTTATAAAAATGATTTATTTAATAGGAAAATAAAGGTACCTTATAAAATAAGATAATCCTCAGAGCCCACTAAATATTACCTGTGATCCACTGAGAGAACTACCAGCAATCTCTTTTGGCCAGTTCTGATTTGGGGGCAATTTTTCTAAACATTTTAAACAGCAGACTCATAAAATATCCCAGTGTTACTCTTGGTTTGCAAACAATATGGTGACCTTTAAATTGTCCCATTTTTTATCCATTAGGAACATTTCTTCACTGATCCCTCGTGTACGTATTTAATGCATGTGTGCTAGTAGTTACACAGAAGTTTTCTATATTTGCAATTACTATGTCAAAAGACATGATATCCTTAGCAAGTGATCAAACAGCCCAACTACCCTACAAATGCTGTGTTTTCCTTTTCCTTACTACAGTATGTGAAACGAGTGACTGTATTTCCGAACCTTGTAAGAACTTAATATTGTATTTTAAAATTACATCAGTTTTATAGAGGAATTTGTTTTGTTTTGTTTTAATTTGCCATGATGAAAAATACCATAGAATGGTTGTAAGGTTACACTTCCCTAGGCCCTTGAGATAGAATAGCAAATAAAACTTAGGTGAGTACTCTCAGGTAACTGAAATCCTAGTACTGAGAGCCGTATTATGGCTATACTACACAAATCGATGCTTGCTATGTACAAAACAAGAGATAGTATAGAAGGGTGGGGGATTATAATATGTAATAAGAGGAGAGTTGACCTCGCTGAGAGGGCGAAATCTGACCCAAAGCTTAAAAGATATGAGATTATTAGCTAAGCAGATAACATATAAGGGATAATAAAAGGGGCATTTAAGACCAGGCGTGGTGGCACACTGTAATCTCGGTGCTGGGGAGGCTGAAAACGGGAGGACTACTAGAAATTCAAGCTGCGTAGTGAGACCCTGTACCAAATATATACCAAAGAGTGGCATTTATCACTAGCTGCTTTTGCTTTCTTCTGCCTGCCATTAACTCTTTCTCCTCTGTGATGCCCCTCTGCCATGCTGTAGTCTGTGTGTGTGTGTGTGTGTGTGTGTGTGTGTGTGAAGGAATCTCACAAATATTTCCATAAATCTATGGTATTCAAGGCTATCTGACTCAGTATTTCAACCTTAATGTAGTTTTGAATTTTTCTTTTCTATCACATATTCCCTAATGTTGCCTGTTATTTTGGGATCTGAGTGCAGTTAAATCAACACCTGAGGTCATAACTGCTGCTACAAGGAGATATTTGAGATCCTCGAAGAGACCACAGTATTCCTGATTTGTCATGGATTTCTCTTAGAAGAGAACACAAAACACCACAACACTATCTCGCCAAGGATGCAGGTGAGACAACAAATGTAGGAGTCTAGATTCACTGAAGCAGAAAATATGCACAGCACTGTCACAGATAAGTCATCCATCTGACCAAAGCAGATAGTACAATTTGAGTTTTATGGATGATGAAACTCACTGGAAGTCATTTAGTAACAAGGCTAATTCTACACAGTTGGCATACAGTAGAGCTAGAGGATGAGTCCCCAGATGGCCCTCTCTTTCCCTTCATTCTCCCTCCACACCTCTTAAGGTGTGAGGCACTGGCCCATCCTCCCACTCCACTGTTTCCCAAGAGACACAGTTTTATTTTTTGTCATCCATCTGTGATCAGTACTACCACTAAGATGTTCATATTCTCAGTTGCAACAGTCATGTAATTTAGGGTTTACATATAAAATGTTCTCTAAAAGTCTTACATCTTCAAATGAGAGAGGCTATTGAAAGGTAATTGGGTCATGGGAAGCTATACTTTCATTGATGAATTGATAATGAACACATCCATAGACTGATTAATTTATTGTAACCATTGAAGCCACAGTGGGACGTGGCTCACTGAGGACATGCCTTGGAAGGGTGTATTCTCGACCACACCTCCCTCTCGGCATCCTGGCTTCCATGAGGTAAGCACTTTTCCTGCGTTGGGCCCTCCCTCTGCTGTTTCTGGCATGAAATCAGCTGACCAAGGGCTCAACCCTATAAAAACATAAGGCAAAACAAGCCTCCTTTAAGTTTCAGAGGTCAAATATCTTGTCTCAGAGATAGGAAAGTGAGTAATACAGTAACCTCTAGCAAAGGCCTAACAAAAAAGCCCAGGCATGCTCCCAGCATACACAGTAAATTGTGCCTGCTAATAGCAGACTCCCAATGCATGACTTGAATCTTCTGAATCAAAGGAAAGCCCTACATACCTGTTGGGGGAATTAAAACAAGTTATTTCCAGTAATTACAAATTATATCACTCCATTTTATGCATGGATAGTTAAAAAGCCACCACAGGCTATAAAATCATTGACTAATGAAAAGAACATCCTAAGGTTTTGATTTATTGTCCCTGCTATCAGAGACACCATAGCCACTCTTACAAATGCATAAACAACCTCGATGAAGGTTTAATGTGCTTTTATCATGAGCCTCCTTTGTCTGCTGCCCAAGAGATGAAGCTTTGTGCTTCTGTGCATTGTATAATTAAAATCCTTTCACTCAAACAGAAGCAGAGACAGTTATCAACAAATTTATGAAAGAAACAGGAAGAATCTTATATTACCAGCAAGAGCCAGAGTAGGAATTCTAATTTAGGCATGGGCATTACTAATTGCCACTGTGACTTCAGAGGCCAACTTCTTAGATACAAAGACTTCATGAGATGCTGGACCTAAGTGATAATAACAGATGATAGTGAGCAGATCCAGTTTTGCTTTCTGCTACATGCTTTCTTTGCTGAGATATGAGTGTGTATCTGGAGCTCAAAGCATACAGTGCAAGTAACGTATACAAACAAGAAGGCTGTGAGCCTAACACCTGTCACCAATTAACCCAATCAACGTAAAGATTCTGATTTATGACCTCTTCCTCCTTAGAAAGCTTTGCTTGCAATTGGTCAAAGGTGAGATGCAATAGCTTCTAAATATTTCCAAGGCTTAAAACAATCAGGAGTCAGTAATCTGTGTAATGTTATTCTTCAGGCAAAGATCCTTGGAAATCAGCTATACAGCCCCACGAATAGATTATTTTTGCTGTCCAGGTACCTCTACACACTGCCTTATTATGGCTGAAACTGATAGTCTGACATTCCATACCTGAGCAAGTGCACTCTACACAGTGAGTAACTGACACCTGAAAATACTGAGATTGGCCTTCCGCCAGCCTGAGCTGATCCTTTCAGGGCTACAAATTAGGTGGGTAGTAAGACGCTAGATGTACAGGGCTGCTAGAGGCAATTCTTTTCAGCCTAGAGGAATTTTTACATCCAATAAAGTATTTCTGTATTTGAGAAGTTTTCACTGTTATTAGGGATCTCTTGTTTTCAGAGGGACTCAGTGATGCTATCATCACAGATTCTTCATCACTCCCGACCACTGCAAAGGCCTGTCCTACCTGCCAACTGCACACCACATAGGTCCTGATGAGGACCAGTCATAGATGTAGCCCCTGTTCAGCCTCCTCACTGAACACAGATGGTTATGCTTACTCCAATCATGTTTTTTTGTGGTTCACGTACCTTTTTCTTTGCTTATATATTAAAAATCAGTAAGAATTCACCTAGCAAGTCAGCATGCTAATAATATGCATTCAGAAAGATGTCTAAAAAGTAGAAGATATTGAAAGGCTAAAAACGCAAATGCAACTTTGCATTCTTCAGTTATACATAAAAAAACACCCCAATGTAAATGATCCATTATCTCAAACAGCACTATCCTTCTTTTATTATGGAAAAAAACAATCCCAGCATCTCAAATCACTACAAAAACTGGTGACTGGAGTAGCCAACAAAGCAGGGGATTCTGGATAACCTTTTCTTCTTGTTTAACTTTATTTCTCTCAATGTTCATAGGACATGGGCCTGTAGGCTACAGCAAACTGTAAATGAAGCAGGAAAGTTGATCGAGTGCTTGACTGGAGAAAAACTGTGAAGCCCAGGTGTGGACGAGAAGAAAGCACTGCAAGAAAATGATCTGGCCATTCTGTTCTTTGATGGTTAAGAAGCAAACTTAGACACTGGGCTCTGGTGTCAAGCTACAGTTGTCCAAATGGTCCTGAATGGAAATCAGGTGAGTAATTGGTGTGCACAGAGATAGGGCTATTTGTGTTAACACAAGGGCTTGGCTTTTTGAAGTATACATTCCACTTTCAAATATCTAGTTAACAGCCCATCAATTTACCTCCAACCCCTAACAATCAAGATTTCTTTTTGGTTCAGAAGAAGTAAGAAATTAAGAAACAATAAAGTGAAAATTGAAGAGATCATCCACTGTGGAGACTGAAACTTTTGTATTCTACAGTGGAGTTAGCCTGTGGGTGGAAAGTCCAACCTCATAAAACTAACCAGATACCATGCCTAAAACTATAAGCATGTCACAACACCCTTTTCAGTGGAATCCATGTACTCTCCTGGATTCTTAAAAAGTGTATTCTTCTCAGTAAGCATTTTCAATGTGCAGTCTAACACTGGAGCCTTAAATGCAGAAATAGCAGATAGTTGGGTTTATAAACTGTGATGTTTATAAACTGGCTTAGAGGTAGTGTCAGTTCCAGAATCATTACATGCTTGCCAGAGACAGACTAGCATGGAAAGGTTTAGAGTGGGAGAAAGTCCAGCAAAGAAGTTGAAGCACAGATATCTGATAAGCTGGAAGAACGGTAGGTGTCCATTAAGAAGATAATAAGGTTCCAATGCTTTTTCAAGTCCTCATTGCCAAACACTGGGTGCTAAAGAAAGAACACGAAGGGATAAGTCTTATTCAGTCAAGCAATGTGCTCTATGAAGGGTTCTTAAGGTGTACCTTACATAATAATCAATTGATTCCTTGATTAGGGCAAAAGTTGAATGCTTTTTGAGGGGGAGAAATTAGATGGCCACACATGCACACAGCAAGACCTTTGTAGGCAGAAGCTGAGCAGTGATTGTATCAAGCTGACCAACTTCCAGTGAAGACCTGGCCCAGAAATCTTAGTTCTTTACAAATTTTGATCTTTTCATTATTTGTCTCATTCTCAAGAAGACTGAGTAAAGCTGCACAGAGGGTAGTGGAATATTACTTCCTTTTGCATAAACAATGGTGAATTACAAGCCTTTAAGTGATTCTGAAATCTTTAGAAGGCATTTACTCATTATTTAACAAAGCCTTTGTGTTTTCACCATCTTTCCAGGTAAATTCATGTTTTTGTGCATTACACAGCAGTATCACTGGCACCACTTCTTTTCTTAGACCAGTCATAAGTCATCAGACACACGAAAGAAGTTAAGGAATCACCATCATGTCTTGAGATCACACTAGGCTACTTTGAAGAAGGTTCTCTCTAGAGTGTGTAAATGCTTCAATATTTTTGGAAGATGGCACATTTTTGGGTGTAAGACCATGTCTAATCTTCCTCTACACATTCTTTTTTTGGTCTGATTTTTATTTATTTATTTTATTGAGACAGTTTCAAAACTGATTAATAGCTCAGTTTCAATAATTAATACATTGTACATTGTTATCTTGTTAGTGGTTATCCATAGTAAAAGATGCAGACCGGATATCCTATCCAAACACTATTAGTACAAATCTTTCTTCTCATTGAATTAAGAGAAAGTAGCTGTATATCTATCCTAACTATTCTGTATATACAGATTCAAAGTGGTCCATCCTTTGTATTGCCTTTTCTTGTTTAGTGCTGTCAGAGGTGGCTATTCCACTGGAATCTAAATACTATAGGTGTGTAAATTCAGCAAAACAATAAAACACAGTCCAGCAGTCCACAATAGTAGTGGGTTATCCACAGAAATTGTTGACTAGAGCCTTTCACAGCTCAGCATATTAATATGGTTTTACTTTATATACCTCATGCTTATACTTTTCTGCTGGATGGTTAAGACCAAGATAAAGCAAGACATATATAACAAGAAATGTAACTTTTGTATCTGATAAGGTCAGTCAAGTACCCTCAGGATTTATCCTGTAACCCTGTTTGCAGATCCTTTGTCAGTGTCAGCCATGTGGAAGAGTCACAGCCATTGCTTGACCAATTTGCTCTCTGTTAAAGCCTGAGAGAATGTTTTCTCTCCAGGTAACTCTCCTTAGGCACACTCTATGACATCTATTCATTCCTCTGTGGTCCCATAATCTGCTTTATCAGAAAATTTGGGACACAACTGAGTTAAATGATGTTACAGTATAGGTTCTCCTATTCCAGAGTCCTCATTGACCTTGAAAGGTTAGGGCCAAAATGTTGGCTGTCCTGGAAGCCCTTCTATTTCTCTAAATTTGGTCTGCAAACTTAGGTTGCTAACACTTCAGAAGAAAAGCTTATTATTACCCTACAATATATGCAGTTGGTTTTAACCTCACTATCTGAATATCAAACATCTTAGACATAACATAGAACAGGCATTTCCCATCAAGTATTGATATGTTAAACTTTAAGTCTCTACAGAATATGGAGAAAAAAATTTTAAAAATGAAAACTATTTAAGAATATGAATAAACAATTACATAGTTTTGCACACAAATTTACAAATTTAATCATATATAGCATTGTAGCAGGACAGTCCTGTGACATGTTTTTTTCTTGTGTCTTTTTTCATTTATTACCCCTTTAAAAAAAACATTTACTTGAGAGACAGTATGGTAATAATTGGTATGTAATGACAAGAAGTATGTATTTAGAAGACCACAATGACAGGCATTCCAAACATGACCCTTCTATTACACATTGCTCTTTTCAGTGCAGTTGCTTGGTGCACAGGTATCACCATATATAGTTAGTCAGGGTGACAATTAACTGCTAGTTTCAAAAACCTGCTGATATTTCACAGGATCATTGCCTTTCCCATTTTTTCCATATAAATTTATGGTTTTTCCCCTGTCATGTTTACCAGCTTTTCTCCTTGCCCTCTTTTTGTTGTCCAATCCTCAAGTTCTTGCTTTCTTTTTAATTGTGTTATACCTTTCTATTTATATTTCTTCTTTTGAATTCTTATATTAGGGAGACTGTATGATATTTACACATGTGGGTCTGGTTTATTTCACTTATGAGTATATATTCAAGTGGCATCCACTTCAATATAAATGCTTCAAGCTTATCATTCTTTATAGCTGAGTAATAATCCATTGCATAAAAATACCACATATTTTTCAACCATTCCTGATATGACGGGCATATTGGTTGTTTCCAAGATTAGCTATCACAAATTGTGCTGCTATAAACATAGGTACACATATATCACTATGATATGATGTTTTCAGTTCCTCCTGGAAAATTTCCAGTAGGGGGATAGCTGGCTTGAATGGGATTTCCAGTCCTAGTTTTTTAAAGGAGTCTCCACACTGATTTCCATAATGGTTGCACCAGTCTACAGCCCCACTAGCATTGGAGAAGGGTTCCCTTTCCCCCACAGCCTCTCCAACATTTGTTGTTGGTTGATTTCTTTATGATAGCGATTCTTTCTGGGGTGAGATGATACCTCAATGTTTTAATTTGCATTTTATGGATAGCTAGTGATGTTGAGCATTTTTTCATATATTTCTTTGCTTCTTTAATTTCATCCTCTGAGAAGTGTATGTTCATCTTGGATGCCCATTTCTGGATTGGGTATTTAAATTTTGGGGCCCTAGTGTTTTTTAGTTCTTTATAAATTCTAGAGAGCAGACCTTTGTCTGAGAGCTTATTAGTTAAGATGTTTTTCCAAATTTGTGGGTTGTCTTTTTACTTTGTTGGTAATTTCTTTTGACATGCAAAAACTTCTCAATAAGAGGTAGTCCCAGTTGTTAATTGTTTTAAATATTACCCATACAATTTGACTTTTGTTTATGAACTCTTTGCCTACCCCTATGTCTTCAAGAGTTCCTCCTACTTTCTCTTCCAGGAGATTTAATGTTTCTGTTTTAATATTTAGATCCTTAATCTATTTTGACTTTAGCTTAGTGCGTGGTGATAGACCTGGGTCAAGTTTTAGTTTCTGGCATGTAGAGAGGCAGTTTTTCAAGCACCATTGTTAAAGAGGATATCTTTCTTCCAGTAAGCATGTTTGGCCCCTATGTCGAAGAGCAGGTGGCTGAGTGTGTTCGTAGAGACCCCTGCATCTTCTAATCTATTCCTTTGATCCTCAGTTCTATTTCATTGCCAATACCATGCTGATTTTATTACAGTAGCTCTGTAGTATAATTTCAAGTCAGGAATTGTAATATCCCCTGCTTTGTCTTTCTTGGCCAGGATTACTTTTGCTATTATAGGTCTTTTCTGGTTCAAAACAAATTTTAGAAATGCTTTAGCTAGGTCTGGGAGGTACATTGGTGGTAGTTTGATAAGGATTGCATTAAATCTGTACAGCAATTTTGAGAGTATGGCCATCTTCACGATGTTGCTTCTTCCTACCCAGGAGCAGGGAATATCTTTCCATTTTCTGAAATCCTCTATGATTTCTTTTTTAAGAGTACTGGAATTTTCTGTGAAAACAATTTTGACTTCTTTAGTTAGATTAATTCCTAGGTATTTCATTTTCTGCAGTACTATTGTAAAAGGTATTATTTCTCTAATTTCCCTCTCTGTTTGGTATCTGTGTAGAGGAATGTTATTGACTTTTGGGTATTGACTTTGTATCCTGCTATGCTATTGAATTTGGGTATCAATTCTAGTAGCTTCTTGGTGGAGTTTTTTGGTCTTCCAAGTAAAGTATCATGTCATCTGCAAATAATGATAATTTAACTTCTTCTTTACCAATTCTTACTCCTTTTATTTCTCCCTCTGTCTAATGGTTGTAAGCAATCATTGCAGAACTATATTGAGTGGGAGTGGTGGTAGAGGACATCCTGGTCTTGTACCAGATCTGAGAGTAAAAGATTTCAGTTTTCCCCACTTAGAATTATATTAGCTGTTGCGTTGTCATAGGTAGCTTTTATGAAATTGACATAGAGGCCTTCTATTCCAATTTTCTGTAGGACTTTGAACATGAATGAGTATTGGACTTTGTCAAAAGCCTTTTCTGTATCAATTGAGATGATCATGTGGTTTTTAGATTTCACTCTATTGATACCATGTATTACATTTATAGATTTTTGAATCTTGAATCATCCTTGCATCCCTGGGATTAATCCTACCTGGTCATGGTGTATCATCTTCTTGATGATTTGCTGTATTCTATTTGCTAAGATTTTATTGAGGATTTTTGCATCTATGTTCATGAGGGAGATAGGCCTGTAGTTCTCTTTCTTAGTTGCATCTTTCCCTGGTTTGTGTATCAGTGTAATACTTGCCTCCAGGAACGATTTTGAGAGGATTGCTTCCTTTCCAATTTCATTGAAGAGTTTGAGGAGTATAGGGATTATATCTTCTGTAAATTTCTTGTAGAATTCAGCTGTGAATCCATCAGAAGCTGGATTTTCTTTGTCGGCAGGCTTTTTATTACATTTCATAGTTTATTGGCTGTTATTGGGTTATTGAGAATTGTTATATCTTCTTGATTCAGTTTTGGGAATTTGTACCTTTCTAGGAATCTGTCCATTTCTTCTGTGTCTTCTCTTCTGTGAGAGTATAGATTCTCCAAGTAGCTATTGATAATCTTCTGAATTTCCACTGAGTCATTGGTAATTATACCCTTTTCATTTCTTATTGCTTGTATTTGAATTTTTTATTTCCTCTTTTTGATGAGGTTTACCTAGGGGCTTATCAATTTTATTTAGTCTTTCAAAGAACCAGCTTCTTGATTCATTAGTTCTTTGAACTGTTTTCTTCATCTCAATTGAATTAATTTCTGCTTTAATTTTTATGATTTCTCCCCATCTTTGGGTTCTGAGTTTGGTTTGATCTTCCTTTTGTAGATGCTTGAGGTGCTGCATTAGGGTGTTTATTTGTTCCCGTTCTGTTTTCCTGATGTGTGAGTTCACAGCTATAAATTTCCCTCTGAGAACTGCTTTCATTGCATCCCATAAATTCCAACAATTTGTGCTTGAATTTTCATTGAATTGTAGATATTGTTGAATTTCTTGTTTAATTTCATCTGTGACCATCTGTGATTGCTGAGTAGAGTGTTGTTTAATTTTCATGTATTTAGGGGGTTTTTCTGGGTTTTTTTTGTCATTTATTTCCAGTTTCATTACACTGTGCTCAGATAATATGCATGGGATAATTTTTGTTTTCTTGCACATATTTAAGCATGACCTATGGACTAGTATGTGGTCTATTTTAGAAAATGACCCATGTGCAGCTGAAAACAATGTGTATTCAGCTATGTTTGGGTGGAACACTCTGTATATGTCCACTAAGTCCATTTGTTTCTTTTTAAACATTTATTTATTTATTTATTTATTTATTTATTTATTTATTTATTGTGTGTGTGTGTGTGTGGCCAGCTCAGCCCACCAGGTGCGGGGCTGGCTGGCATGTGGTGCTGGGGGATTGAACCGCGGTCCCTGTGCTTTGCCAAGTTTGTTCCAAGTAGGTGCTTTAGACCACTGAGCCATCTCGCCAGCCTCCATTTGTTTCAAGCTCTGGTTCAGTTCTGCTATTTCTTTGCTAATTTTTTGTCTGGTTGACCTATCTTTTTGGGATAAGTGCATATTAAGTTCTCCTGTTAAGATTCTCATATTGGATATTAGATTTTTCATGTCTATTAAGATTTGTCTAATATAGTTGGGTGCTCCCATGTTTGGTGCATAGATATTTATGGTTGTTACTTCTTCCTCTTGAATTTTTCCCCTAACCAGTATATAGAGGCCTTCATAATTTCGTTTGATCATTCTTTGTTTGAAGTTGCGACTGTCTGAGAAAAGGATTGCTACCCCTGCTTTTTTCTGAGGTGCTGGGGCATGTAGTATTGTTTTCCATCCTTTGATTTTCAGCCTACAAATTTCTTTATGAGTTAAGTGTGTTTCTTGTATGTAGCATATTGTTGGATTTTGTTTCCTATTCCACTGTGCCTGTGTGTTTCTCTTAATTGGTGAATTGAGTCCATTTACATTAATGGTTATAATTGAGATGTGTTGACTTATGATTGACATGTTATTTACCTGCTATTTACTCCTTTTTGTCCTGTGTTTAATTGTTTGCCCTAGTTAGTGGGCTCTTTCTGTTCTCATCCATGGATTTCTAATCATTTTGGTCCCTCTCTAGAATACCTTTTAGTAGTCTGTATTGGGTTGTCTTTGTCATCATGTAATTCTTTAGCTGTTCTTTGTCATGGAAGTATTTCACTTCTCCATCAAATTTGAAAGAGAGTTTTGCAGGGTATAGTAGTCTGGGTTGGAATTTTTTCATAGAGGACTTGAAGTACTCTGCTCCATGCTCCTCTTGCCTTCATGAAGAGAAGTCAGCCATAATTCTAAAGGATTTTTCTTTGAATGTGATCTGCTTCTTTTCTCTAGTGGTTTTCAGTATATTCTTCTTGTACTGGATTTCTTGGATCTTGACTAGTATATGTGTCAGTGTGTTTTTATTTGGGTTGCAATTATTTGGCATTCTATATGCTTTGGTTACCTGAATGTCAGATTGTTTTCTCATATTTGGAAAGTTTTCTGCTATTACTTCTCCTCATATTTTTTTAAATGTCATTTGTATAGACTCCTTCTTTCTCATTGATGCCTATTATTGTCACATTGTTCATCTTTGCATCATCTTGCAGGTGATGGATTATTTTTTTCCTGCATCCTGGTTGTTTTTAAGAGATCTTTTTTTTACCTTTTCACTAGCTATACCAGCATCTTCAAGATCTGAAACTCTGTCTTTATTTTCACTCAAATGGTTTTGCAGGCTTGTGATTGAGATTTTAAGTTCCTCTATATCTCTTTGACTCTACTTCATGTGATCTAGTTCTTTCCTCTATTGCTCATTCAAGGAATCTGTCATTTTTCTAATCTCTATTTTTTTTTATCAGTGTCTTCTTTAGAAGCAGTTATTAATTCTTTTACCACAGAGTTTTTTACAGATTGGGTTTCCTCCATATGTTTCTGCATTTGATTCTTTACTTTAGATACTAATAATTGAGAGATTTCTTTTTTTATTTCAGAAATTATTTCTGGTCTGAGTTCCTCTATACCTTTCTGCAGTTGTTTATTTACTTCCGACCCTATTAATTGATACATTTCTGCTGAGCTAGTGTCCTCTGCACTTGTGGGTTCGAGGCCTGAGTTTGCATTTTGCTCCTTCTCTTTGTCATTTCATATAGCACTGTCCTCTGACCTTTAGTGTAGAGCTTTGGTGTAGTTATATCCTTAGCACCTACTGAAATTCAGGTGAAGATATATTAAGCTTAAGTTTATCCAGTTGTACCTGGCTTGGGTCTCTCTGTTGTGTTCAGCTCCTTCCTGCTGCAGCCCTTGGAAGTGAACCTGTTGTGCCCCTGTAGCACAACAGTGAACCTGTAGTGCCCCTCTGTTGTGTCCCTGGCCCAGGGGGGGAAAGGGGAGTACAGAACCTCTCCCCACACACTAGCCTGACCTCTGCTTGGGCTGGATCTGGGGGTCTGGAGAATGTCGCAGAAGTTTTCATTCACTTGGCAGGCTTAGGGACAGGGGCTCCGGAGGGGTGGAGAGGTCCCAAGGGCACAGCAGAGGGTCTCATGCACACGGCATGCCTAGGTTTTGGTCTGGAGAGGTCCTGCAGGCACAGAGAAGCCAGAAGCTCTCTGACATACTCACTAGGCCTGGGCTGGGCTGGATCTCCCTCTAAGTATTTTTTGGTGGAACCGGGTATTGAACTTAGGCCCTTGTGCTTGCCGTGGAAGCGCTTATTCTACTGAGCCATCTCCCCGGTCTTGAAGGCCTGACTTCCAAAGTCTTTTATCGATGGTCCCTGCCTACATTTTTATTTTATTTCCTCCATTAGCACAACCCAGTCTACATTTAAATATAGCAAACTGTTGATAGTTTCTCAGGCTGAATAACTGCTATATACGTGCTCCATCTGACAGAAAATTTTCTCCTGCCCATCCTTGAAGATTCAGCCCAGATATCACCTCATGCTACAGGCTCTCTTGATCCTCCTTTGGCCCCATCTAGGCATCTTGACTGGATGTTGCCAGAGCAGCACACATTTACATGGCTGTCATCTGCCAGGGTGAGTTTACTTAATGTCCTGACTGCAACATGTGCTCCTTGAGACACTTATTCTCTCTTCTGTCCCAGGCCACCAGTAAAAATATAGTAGTAGTTATATGTGTACTTTGAAATTTTTCAGGAACCCCATTATAAAAGAAACAAAATATTAATTTTAATAACACTTTCATAACCCAATACAATGTCTAAATATTAAGTAATCTGAAATACACTCTTTCAAGATATAACCAATATAAAAATCTTACAGTTACACAAAAAATTCTACTTTCATTTTCTTTGATGCTAAATCTTCAAAATCTTGTGTGTATTTTATACTCAGAACATAAATCATCTCAGCACATCCCCATTGCAGTGCACAATAGACATATGAGCCTAGTAGCCTCCAGATTGGACTGTATATTTGTATTTCATAAACCTGTAGTTCTAGTGCTATATTGAAACCAAATAATCAATTAATGTTGCATAAATGAGTTTCAGGCAGAAGCAATATTTAGTAAATCATTTTTAAAAATCTACTTAGGACAGGGTATACAGCGTCTCACTATGTAGATTGGACTCATAGTGATTCTCCCATTTTCAGCCTCCCAAACACTAGGATTACAGCCACACGGCCCCACACCCAGTCTCAGTTGCCTTCGCAGTGTGCCCCAGGGGCAGGGCTGGCACAGCACACCAAGGATTGAACGGTGGTCTGCTGAGCTATCTGGCCAGCACTGGCAAATCATTTTTAATGCAAGAGGGTTAAATTTTCTCTCTAAGGGAAGGTTAGGTAATTGTGAAATTAAGTCTTTAATCCTTCTTTGGTGCCCAGATTTAGCCATGTCTCATCATCAGTGTGGGTAGCAATCTTACTAGTCCTCAACCTGTATCTCTGAGATTTTGAAAGAAGGAAGATTTTCTTATACCTAATCTACATTTCAGGGTCCATAGATTGCCATGAGATAAGCATGTTTCTTTGACCCTAACTTTCTCTGTTTCTTTTTACAGTGTCCTTTGCATGAAGTCATCATTCTGCTCACCTCCCTCCTTTCTATTTTCTCTGTTTGCTCTTTTTTCAACTTCTGTATCCCCCAACAGGCAGAGATCTAGACAAGCAAACAAAAGGAGCCCCCACATACGATTCTGTCTAAATACTTAAAGTGATAAATCATGCCAACTCTCGAATAAAACCACATTATTCTCCTCCCAATAATAAAGATACATTCAAAATTTCATAAATCTAAAACATTGGTGAAGTAAGGATTTTAATTTAATGTTCTTTTAGTACGTTGGTAACATTCAAAACAATACTTTTAAAAAATAGCTTGGTGGGAATGTAAGATAGTAATATGGAAACTGTATACAGACTCCTTAAAAAATTTAAAAATACTACTGTGTCATGCAGCAATCTTGTTACTGAATATTTACCCCAAAGATTTGAAATCGAAGAGCTGTCTGCACTCCCATGTTGATTGTGTTGTTATTCACAATAGCAAAGACATGCAATTAGCCTAAGTGTCTACTGATGGAGGAATGGACGAAGAAAATCTGATGCTTATACACAATGGAATACTATTGTGGCTTTAAAATTTATGCGATTTGTGACAATATTTATGGAATTGGAGAGCATTATGTTACAGGCAATCTCAGGCACAAAACTTTAAGCATCTCATGTTCTCTTCCCAGCTCTGTGGAACTTAAAACTAACTCGAAGAAGCAGAGAACAGAATAGTGGTTAGTAAGGGCTGGGTGACGGGGTAGCAGGGAGATGCAACCAAATGGCACAGAAACTTAATTAGATAGGAGAAATTGGTACTTTTTAAAGCTACATTGCCTCTGTATTTCAGGAATAAGGTGCTTTAAATGTCAAAATATTTAAGAAAATAAATTTCAAATGTTTTCACCTCAAAATTGATACGCATCTAAAGTGATGAGACTATTAATGAGATTGATTTAATTATTCTATATTGGATTCATCAATCAGAATATCACTTTGACCACATAAACATACACAATTATAATTTGTTAATTTAAAGTTAAAATGAAAATTTAAAAAGGGCTTATAGAAGGTATTTAGAGTGCTGTAGTAAGCTTGACTTCAGTACGAAAGAATCCAAATAAGTACATACCTTTAAATTTCCATTTGATTTGAAACTATTCTGTGGTCTGTACAGCCCACCCACATTGCCTGCTTCCTTTAATTTTCAGGAGTAAAAGAAATAGAACCTTTTCCAAATACTTAAAAATTTAAAGATGGAATTCAGAAATACACAAATGATAAATTATTTATTTATAATATAATAATATAAAACAATAATATAATAATAAGTAACATTTATAGCAGATTATCTCTTTCAGGTACAATGCTATGATGGCAGGCTTTCATGTAGTCTGTGTCCAGTTGACAGTAATGAGCTAACGCAGGGCTCAGTGAGAGTTCTATACATGCTCTCTGTGGCCGCTGCTCAGCTCTGTTGCAATGTGGACCGGTCACAAGCATCGTGTGAACAAATGAGTATGGCTGCGCTGCAATAATCTTTATTTACAGACATTAAAATAAGAATTTGTGCGAGTTTTATGCGCCACAAATAATACTGCCCTTTTGGAATTTTTACCCAAAACTATTTAAGAAGATTAAAAAAAAATCTTCACTTTTTCAGGCAGCCTTAAAACAGGTGTTAGACCATAACTGGTCTTCAGACCATAATTTGTTAACCCCTAACCTAAGTTGTTGAAAAACAAAATGCAATCAATTTCAGAGTAAGCAGAGTTTGAAGGTATTGTACAGATGTAAGTCAAACATAAAAAATATTTCTTATAATAAAAATACTTTCATTTTAAAATATTCAAAATTGCCTACCAAAATAAAAGGAAAAACACAAATTTCACTTACTAAATACAAAAAGTTAAATCAAATTTTTTAAAAAGTTCATAAAGGCTCAATTTTAGCTTCCCAAATTCTAAGCTCTTTATTAATCCCAGGGCCAAACATGGCCCATTTTCAGTTTTAATTTTAAATTGAAGGTCTTTTAAAAAGCCCCTTCTGTTCAACTTCCCAACTCTAATTAAGAATTTGCACACTTGAGAAATACAGCATGTCTTATTTTAAGACTAATTTTTTCAGAGTGTCCTATTTAATTTGTACTCAACCTGAGAAATTAGATAATAGCTTATAATTACTGAAAAATATGGTTAAAAATGCTTAGGCATACTGAAGATTTCACAAATTCTTTGACCAATCTGTGTTTATCAATTTTGATAATCTACACTAATAAAATTTGAACGTATTTCATGGTCTTTTGCCATACAGTTCCATCATGGAATATACTGTAGATGATATGAATAAAAGAAAAAAAATAATACAAATAAATAATGATATATTCCATTATTGCATTTATTTATAAAGCACTTCCAGATGCTTTGCTTCTTTCAGTTTTTAAAATTATTTTTTCAACAACAAAGAAAGGGCAAGGAGAAAAGCTAGGAAATATGACAGGGGCAAAACCATACATTTATATGCACAAGATAGTTAAGGCAATGATCCTGAGAATCTTCAGTGGGCTTTTGAAACTAGCAGTTAATTGGTAGGATTCTCATCCTGACTAATTATACATGCTGATACCTGTGAACCAAGCAACTGCACTGAAGATAGCAATGTGTAATACCAGGGCTGTGCTTGGAATGCCTGGCATTCTGGTCTTCTAAATACGTACTGCTTCTAATGTCATATCAGTTACTGCTATACTGTATCTCAAGTAAATGTTTGTTTTAAAAAAAGAGTAATAAATGAAAACTAGAGGCAAGAAAAATGCTGTATATGGTTAGATTTCTAAATTTCTTTGTAAAAATATGTAATTGTTTACTCCTTTTTAAAAATGTTTTTCTTCAGTAGGTAAAGTTTAACATATCAATATTTGATGGAAAATACCTGCTTCATGTTATGTCTAAGATGTTTGATATTCAGACAGATAGTGAGGTTAAGCCCAACTGCGTATGTTATAGAATAATAATATCACTAAGCTTCTCTTCTGGAGGGTTAACAACTGAAGTTTGCAGACCAAAAATTAGAGAAAAAGAAGGGCTTCCAGTACAGCCAACATTGTAGTCCTAGCCTTTCAAGGTCAGTGAGGACTCAGGACATAGGAGAACCCATACTGTAACATCATGCAACTCAATTGTGTCCCAAATTTTCTGATCAAGAAGATTATGGGGCCACAGAGGAAAGTGATTGATGATTTAAAGTGTGCCTAAGTAGAGTCACATTGAGAGAAAACATTCTCTCAGGCTTTCACAGAGAACAAATTGGTCGAGCAAAGGCCATGACTCATCCACATGGCTGACACTGACAAAGGATCTACAAATTGCGGTACAGGGTTTCAGGGTAAATCCTGAAGGGATTTGACTGACTTTGTCTGATATAAAAGTGACATTTCTTGTTATATAGGTCCTGTTTTATGTTGATTTTAATTTTAATCATCCAGCAGAAAAGTATAAAAATGAAGTATAAAAAGTAAAGCTGTATTAATACACTGAGCTCTAAAAGGCTCAAGTCAACAACTTCTGACATTGCCAACCCTATGGATAACCCACTACTATTATGGACTACTGGACTATATTAGATTATTTTGCTGAATTCATGCACCTACAATATTTAAATAGCAATGGGATACCCATCTCTGACAAAACTAAACAAAAACGGAGATATAAATAAAGGACCATTTTGTATCTGTATATATAAAATAGTTAGAATACTATTTTCTCTTCACTCAGTGCGAAGAAAGATTTTTACTGCTAGTGCTTAGACAGGATATCATGTCTGCATCTCTTACTATGAATAACTACTACAAAGACAATGATATGCAATGTATTAATCATTTAAACTGTCCTACTAACCTATTTTGAAACTGTCTCATTGCTATTTGTTTCTCAATAAAATGAATAAAAAATAAATAAAATTCTTTTTTCTTTTAATGTATGTAGTACAGGGTCTCACTATATAGATCAGACTTGTAGTGATCCTATTTTCAGCCTCCCAGGATCTGGGGGCAGGCGCCACCATGCCCAGTCTCAATTACTATCTCAGCGTGGCCCTGGGGGCAGGACCAGCAAGGCATGCCCAGAATCAAACCCTGGTTCCTGTGTCTGCCTAAGCAAGTGCTTTAATCCATTGAGCTGTCTGGCTGACCCGGTTTTTAGAATTCTAATGTAAGAAATGCCCTTATATATGAACTTTCTCTCTGCTAAGTATATCTTGTCTTGAGAAACGCTAGATGACTCAGTGGACCATCCCTTCTACCGCAAGGCCTTTCCCTCTCTCTTATAGAAGAGTTGGAAGCTGTAACTTCTATGCAAAAATCATACCTTGCATTTATCCATCTTAACCAACTTACCCCACTTGACTTGATACATGCTGGCTCATCTGCAGATTGTGACCTCCTTAACCTCCAGGAGCAAAGTCCCACTCACATCTGGATCCTAAGTAGTGATCATAATGTAAGGCAAGACACATGTGCTCAAGAAATGGAGGATCATTTATTCAAAAAATAGTTTTCAGGGATTTTTTTGTATTTTGTTTTCTGGGTTTTTTTTCTTTGCTATCAGGGATAGGTTTAGGTACTGGAAATACAATTGTAAACCAAACAAAATCATGACCTTGTGGACCTTTCATTCTAGTGAGAGGAGATTTTAAAAAAGAAGGCTATTAATTTAGAACTACAACAGAAAGAGAACCAATATGAAATACAGAAGAAATAAGAAGAAAAAGATTATGAGATTTGGCTTATGTATAAATAGAGTAAAGCATCCCACCATTTGCCATTTTCAGGTTAGAGAAGCTTAAACATTGTGTAATTTGATGCAAAAAGCTGAGGATCAAGGAACAAATGATTCTAAAGATCAGGAACCAGAAAGTGGATAGGAGGAATTATACTAGTATAAGTCTGCAGCCCCAAGGCCCAAGAACTACAAGCTTCAGTGTTAGGTGCTGGGAGCAAATGGGCATCCCAGCTCAAGAAGGGAGAGAATTCTCCATTCCTGTCTTTTTTCTTCTAACTGGACCCTCCTGGGATTGGCTCATCTGTACTGATAATGTGAGATGTCTTTATTCAGTCTTTAGTCATATGCTTTCTTGCAGAAATACTCTGACAGGCATACTCTGGAATAAAATTATATATATAATTATATATTTTTATATATATTTTGAAACAGGACCTCACTATGCAATTCAAGCTGGCCTCAAACTTGAAGCGATCCTCAGCCTCACTAGCCCTGGGATTGCAGGTGTGCAGCCCCATGCCTGGCCTAAGGCTAATTTAAATAGTCTTTTATCTCTATTCAAAGATACTAAAGGGTTTTGGGCAGAGTAGTCACATATTCAATTTAGGCTTTAGCAGGATTACACTCATTAAAAGAATGGATGTATGCAGGAATTGACATGTAAACAAGAAAGCATTTGCCTGGAGTGACTTGGAAAATACACAGTGTAAGTCTGAGCCTTTCCTAACATTGCTCAGTCAGAAATAGTTACCAAGAATCTGAGCACTCTTAAAAAGAATGATTTCATTTCCTTGTAAATTGTTCATTGATTATGTCTAGGGCGAGTTGATTACCTTCAAACAAAATGTAGAAGAAATCAATCAATCCTGATATTTTAAGTAGTGAATGAAACAAAATGTAGAAGAAATCAATTAATCCTGATATTTTAAGTAGTGAAAGACAATATTCAACATGTTCCATACATTAAAATATGTATATGTTTATCAGTGTTCAGACAAAACATTTAGAAGCGATGTTCAATTGTTTACTTTTCATTTGACTGCCCTGGAGTTATCTATGTACCTAAGTGTTTTCTTCATATTTATGACAACCATCACTTGGGAGTAGTTATCCATAAACTTGATAGCTGTATGATATCCAATTCTTATTTTAAAAATATATCTTTGCATATAAGTAATAACAAACAAATACATTTATCTTATTTTTAATCGCAAATTGCAATTCGTTAGCTACAAATGATCAACCTGATATTAAAGTTATGCTGACATAAGTTTGACCACTTGTCTCACTGAAATGCTAATTTTTTGAAATGAGAAAGAACATCCACTTGTACAGATGACAAACCATATATAACAAAATAAGGAATTACTAATATTACAATATTGTTAAATTGTCATTATTGAAACCAAATGTCTGACACCACAGTTATATTTTCTATAATTTCACTGGTAAAAGGAAATATGGATGATGGTCAAATAAATAATTGAAATGAATAAAAGCAATACCAGCCCAAGGATATGAAGAAAGGAAGAGCTGTAAATAACTTAATAGGTATTTGTTGAAGACAATGCTGAAAATTAGCTGTAGTTGACACAGAAAACTTTTGAAACCAGAGAAAAGTATTCTGTTTTTTAATGAAAGAATGTAAAACCCTAGAAAGGTAAAGTTCTCTGTGAGTCAGAGAGGCCAAGACCTATCCTCAGGTGCCTTTATTCCTTTTTATTATTTTTATCATTTGTTCAATAGCGCTAAGCAGCTAAGTGAAACATCCGTGGAATTTAATCAGCTGTAGAACTGCAGTTGTGCTGACTTAGCTATGTAAAGCTCAGAGTTTAGAAAGTGTAGTCGTCTACATCATTTCATTTGTTGATGATTCAGTTTGGTTAAACTCAGTGGCTTATCTATCACCTAGAAGTTGCTCTCCAGGTTTAATGATTCATGAACTCTCCAGTTTCACCCCTCAGGGGTTATCCTAGTAGTTAAAACATTATTTGGTACAAGTTGAACCACAACCTAGGAATTATCAAATATGTGGTTGGCACGGGGCTAACAACATTTCAAAAGGCAGTCTTTGTTGTTATTGCTTGTGGCGAAATCTGCTGTTAATATTTTTATTTAAGCAAACAATTATTTTTTTTAAAGTACAAGTTTCTAGTGTCATAATTTTTCTCTTTGATTATCACTAATCCTGTGATTGATTCCAAATTATATAGTTTAGGAGTCTTTAGGATTTAAGCCTTGGTCTTAGGCCAGTGCTAAGAACGGCATTTTAGCTCTAAAGGAATCAACAAAATAATAACTAACTTTAGCATGACTTGAAAGTGAAACGGGAATAAATGTGGTGGAGGTGAAAAATGTGAGCGATGGCTGTGGGTGGGGCTGGACTTGCTGCGAAGTGTTCATGCAGTCAAGAAAGACAAATGTCAATATCCTTATGAAAGTGTGAAACTAGAAGCAAAGACTATTCAGAAAAGCCAATAACCAGGAGTCTGTGGAAGGTTGGTGACAGCTGACAGCAAGCAGTAAGGTGGTACTTTCTGGAAAGCGTTGCTCTGGTGGCGCATGAGAAGCACCCATGTTTGATCAGGAGATGTGCAGGACTAAAGACAGGAACGAAAGGACAATGTTCAAGTGATCAGAAAGACTTTTAGTAAAGAGCGGAATTAGACAAGAACTAGGACATTGGAACATAAATAAAAAGCAGTGTGTAAGAAAGGCAGTGAGTTCAGTAATGCACTATGTCAGGTATAACTCAACACAGACCTTCAAGGCACCGGAGATCTCTCACTAATTCTAGGTCACTAAAGCATGGATTTCAATGCCACTAATTCAGCAATTAATAATATGCTGCCTCGTGATATTCTTTATACTGTTGTTTGAATAGGTATTGTCTCTTGCATTATTTAACTTTTAAAATCTGATTACATCTTATCTCTTCAGGATTTCTGAGGTAAAGGGGTTATGGGTAAATCAAACTGATGGATACAGTCTAATCCGAGAAAAGAATATCTCTAGTGTGTGGAGAATTTTATCTAGAATATTCAAGATAGTCTGGATGTCCCAATTCTACACAGATTACATAAATGAAGTGTCTGTTATTTGAGTGACAGGGAGAAGGTATTAAGATACACTAAAACAAGTCACCAGTTACAATATACAGGTCAGAAGGTCTCATATGCAATTAAAATTTCTGACAAAGTAGGACTGATGATTAGAAAGAATGCTCAGAGGAGGTTACAGAATCATCCCTCCAGTATTTTTAAAAGATAGCTTGAGATAGTGCAAACTGATAGGGAAAGGTTCTCAAATGCCAACTTGTAGATAAGTGTTTGCCTTTATTAAGTCTTCATAAGTTTCCCCTGCGATGAGAAAAAAAAAAAGACAGGGCAATAGGAAGAGGTATAAATCCACAGATGGCACTGCTCAATTGCTAGATATATTGTTAGAAGGACTGTTAATTCAGTATTTCAACTGGAAATCCATTCTAGTTGGTGAGCATTAAAATACATTTAATGATAGCATCATGATAGTAGAAATTGGTGTTTTAAAATATCACTATTTGCTGAGTGAATACCAGCATATCTATGATATAATCTTTTTGCGCTATCAAGTATTTTTGAAAGTTGTAGTCTTACACAGTGTACAGGCAGACTCCCCTGAGTTGTGGGTGTGGTGAGAGGCAGGCCAGGGAGATGGTGAGACTCAGCCTTTATGTGAGGATTCTCAACTCTAAATCTAGCAAGGACTGTAACAGACAGGCCCAGAGGCTCTGCACATGGTAAAGCCTGGGGAGGTATGCCTAGACACAAATTATTAGTAATAAATGCATATGGAATGCTTCCTCTTATGCCACTATTTCTGCTGGATATTATCATTAACTAATTTTTACAGATGAGGGAACTGAATGGTAGTGAAATTAAGCAACTTGCCCAACGGCAGAGACTGGTAAGGGCTGACAGGAGGATTTAAACCCAGATTTGCTTGAATTCAATGTTCATGTTCTTACTGCATAATGCTGACTTTCATTAAAGTTTAAGTAGTTGTGGATAATACCAAAAATTGGGAAGTCTTTAGGAAAACCAGTGCAGAAAGACAAATTAAAAACCAAGAGGGGGCTCCTCAGCCAAGATTAGAGCAATAACAACACACAATGATAATTCAACCTGTGCAAAGTAAGAGGCAGCTAAAACAAAGGAGTTACTACTTTACCCACAGGAGGTGAAGCAGAAGGGAGCTCATTAGAGTCATGAGGCCAGAAGTCATATTGGCAGACTATGCCACCCCATTCCATTCCAGTGGATGCCTCTAGATCAGAAAAGCTGGCTAAGCAATGGAAGTGATGCATAGAAAAAGAAATGAAAGCAAACAGAACACCCGGGCTCAGACTTAAGAAAACTAGATTATCTAATGGCTTCATTCAACAGATGCTTTCAGTGCTTATATGTATTAGATACTGTTCTAGACAACAGAGTACAGTAGGAAACTGAGCAAAAGCTCCTTGTGGACACAGCTTCCCATGTGTCATAGGTGTGTATATACACACACACATGTGTGTATGAATGAGGAAGTGGCTAAGATGAAGGGAGAGTAATACAGCGGGCATTATTTTATACACTTAGTGGTGATATTCATCATAGGCCTCTGACACTGAATTCCCACTGTCATGTAATACCCTGTGACATACAGTTTCTGTTACAGAATATTCTAAAAGTGGAGTATCTGTCTACAGAGAAATATCAATAGAGACAGGTCAATATGATTATACTTCACATCAGAAGACAGTCCTGTCACTTTTGCCATCTCTCAAGTTCCTGCCCCAATTCTTCTCTCTTCAGGGTGTGGAGATGGTAATGAATTCAGCCTCATGCAGCATCGCTCTGCAGCATCACTGTCAGGCTCAATTTTTACCATGAGACTAAATGCCAGATTTAAGAGCCACCGGGTGGAGAATGCCTTAACTCTGAACCTATTACGTGCTTTATTTTGCAAAATGTTCTTGAAACATTAACAACAAACCAGGAATACTAAGGGCATAAATAGATCCCCTCACTCCCCTATCCAGTCCACAGCGATGAGAGTATTTGATGATTATGAATTTGACATGCACTACCTCAGTTGTGTTCCCTCCTGAAGGGCCAGAGCCACAGAAACTGCTGCATGATGCACGGATGAATTAGTTAAGTGCAGGATTCGTGGTGAGCTTTGAACAGGAGCCACTTCACACTGCTCTTCCCAACTCTGTGTACTAGGGCTATTCTTCCCTGCAGATTCTGCCCAGACTTGCAGAGGTGACATTTGATTTCTTCCAATTTTACACCACAAAGCACTTCTAAGTCTCTGACAGAGTTGATGTCATGTCGCTTCTGTGATCCCACAGAGAGAATATTATAAGCGATTCATTCACAAAAGCATGTTATATAGAATCTTAGGACTCAAATTACTTCGCAGTATAAGGAACAGAAACACAGATTTCTTTCTCAGTAAGTTTTGATTTTATTACCATGAATGGCTTGATCATTCCTATGCTGCTTTAATTCCTGTATCTGTATTTCTAGAAAATTCATATCTTCAAGGTCAAAGAATCCTACTTCATATGGTGTCCTCCTAAGTCAGAAAGCTTTTTAATGAGTGTCTGTTATGGGCTCAACTATGTAACATTTTCATAGATCATAATTTACTGGCCACTTAGAAGCCTTCATCAAACTCCAAATCTCTGCTTTCTGGCTTTGCAAATATGCACTTCTCTTGAGATCAATGAAAGTAGCCAGAGTGATAACAGCAAGCACTGATATTAACAGAAAACAATAAAAAAATTCCTCCTTTTGGAAAAATCTCAAATTGTATATTATACTATTATTGCAGTACTAGAATTAGCAGCAAATAAAATAGATACCTAGTGTTGTGAAAAATAAATAAATAAAGAGATAAAGTTGGCTGTTTAGAATGAGCCTATCCAAGGAAATTCCCAGTTCTCAGTAAAAAGAACATTCATGAATTTCTATATATGTTTTCCTATCTGGATTCAGGTGCATTTTGTTCTCTTTTTTAATTCCCCTGGTGCCTAGAAAATATAGAACTCACTAGCATTATCAGTAATATATGTTTATTTTTCTGACAGAATGGGGCTAAATAATAGTAAACAAATGACCTTCACTAAGACACTGTCAGTTACAGTCTTAACCACTGCCCTTGGAATAAATGGGTATTGCTTGACCAAATGTCAGGGTTTATGGATGGGACATGCCAGGGAGTCATCCTGTTTTCACACAAAAATAGTAGCTTAGGGGGTGATTGAGATGGCGAATGTTTTCTTAGGGGTCTCACAGCAACTCAGACAATGAGGCATGACAATTTCATCTACCAAGACCTGCAGATGGCCCTGTGCAAGGATGCGTATCCGTCTGGTGAGGAGGAGCGAGTACTGCTGTATTTATTCAGCAGTTCATTATTGGACAACCTCTGAGGGGCCACAGCACTGCACTTTGTGTTCATTACTATCTCATTACTAGTTTTCAAACCAAGTAACAGCTGCTATATTCATTTATTATTTCTCTATCCATATTTTACTCTGCTCATAAAGAAAGTGGAAATTCTGTTTACCATCTAAACACAAGGCCCTTGAGTATTATTTTATTTCTTACAAACTGTATAAAAGTCTTATTTATTGAATGTTTTGCTTATTAGCCCATTTTCTTTTTGAATTGCTTTTTTCTACTACTTTCAGTTTGTTAATGAACATAATTCTATTGTCGGTATTTACTTTTTTTAATTAAACTCCTAAATCTAGTATCTTTGGTCACTACCAACTACGTGGATTCAAGGAACAGTGTGTGTGTTGGGGGGGAGGTGAGAATAAACTTGTTTTCCAAAGAGTTGCTGTGGGAATATTGGAAGTGAGCAACTGAGAGGGGAGAGAGGGAAGTGGGAGAAGTCCGTAACTATTTCTGAAGCTTTCTAAACTATGATTTTGGGTTTTCAGTTTCCTCCAGAGAGGCCCAGTTACCTTGATTATAGATATTATTCATCAGCTATGGGGGATGTTGATAGGTGACACAGAAACAAGTGCTGGGGAGCATTCTCCTGGAATGACTGGCTTTCAGGGCCTGGCTGTGTGGACAGAGGAGTCTAAACAGGGGAAGTGGGCATAAGAACATGGCAAGGCCTAGATGCCCCCTCTCTGAGGTCCACACTCAAGGTTAGGATTGACAGTTGATAGACAGGTTTGGAAATCCTGGGCCTTACAAGGGAGCGCTGCCTCTGGACTATCTCCTGCGGGCAGGTAAAGAAGAGGGAGAGGAGCCAGTTACTCAAGCAGGGTGAACACTGGTACAATTTTTATGCAATATCCAACCCCTTTATAATTCTAGTTTGGCTTGAGGGAGAAAAGCTAGTTCTTGGCAAAGCATAACTAGGTATCTGTCACACTATGAAAAGTCTACCTTATTCTTGACTCTTGGCCCTACTGGGCAAATTTAATGGCCTAAACATTTGTGAATTTGGAAATACAAAGAAAATAAGCAGCTATCTGCATAGAGGATGGTTGCTTGTTTTATTTTCTTTGTACTTTCAGACTTATGGCATAGACATAAAACAAATCTTCAGCAAATCTCACTATCTGCTTTGTCCTTCACAGCTAATATAAGAAAATTTTGCATCATCTTTTTAAGTAAGATTTAGAAGTGGAGCAAGAGATTTAAAGAGTTAAAATTTACCCTTAATTTTAGCTCTCTGGCTCTTTAGACATGTGCATAATTCAAAAATAATCTATCTATCTATCTATCTATCTATCTATCTATCTATCTATCTATCTATATATGTAGTGACTGACAAGTATTTCATTGTGAAAGTGGGAGAAATGTGATAATTAAAATCAGAAATATTCAAACATCTATTCTCTTCTTTCTTCTTTTCCTCTCTTTTTCTGTTGCTCTTTTTCTCCTTTGAATGGAAGAAGTTGCTAATGCTGATGGATATGAAATTCCAGTGGAAGGAAGAGAGGAGAGGAAAAAAGGAGTGAGGCTGAGAGGGAGGACACAGAAAGGCACAGGCCAAGGTGCAGGGACAGTGAGACTTCTCCAGCTCATTTCAAGTTTATCATTCAGTTTACCTGTGAAACCCAAGAAAGGGGAATAGATGTCTTCTCTGTGTATACCAACATTGAGAACTCAATGGAAATATGGTCTCCGAATTGAGAGATAAGCAAAAATCCAGATAATTTTAGGATGACAATATACAAACAAGATACAAGGAAACTAAGAGCTGGGCAGGGTGGTACATGGTTGTAGTTCCAGCACTAGGGAGGGTGAGGCAGGAGGATCATTGCATGCTCAAGGCTAGTCTGGGTTACATAGCAAGGCCCTGTGTCATAAAAAAGATACACAGAAAAGAGGAAGAGGTGGAGGAAAGGGAGGGGCAAGGGAAAGGAAAAGAACATACAAACAAACTCTGATTTACCAAAGAAGAGTTCTAACTAACACATTTGTCTATAAATCATGTTTTGATAATTCAAAATTTTCCTTACCATAAATCATATAAACACTGGTTGGAATGCCAATTTTGATTATTATAGGCCTAACAAATTCTATAAAATACCAACAAAATAAAGTAACCATAAATGCAGATTTATTTTTAAACTCTACAAATGCATATTCACTTCTGGCAAAACTCCAAAAGATATTAAATTTACCTTTGCCTCTACAAAGCCAGGCCATGAGTTCACTATGGACTTACTTGGCCTATGAATTAGTTCATATGAATTAGTTGATCTTCTGGTATCAAATATTCCCATGATTCTGGAAGAGGCAATGATGGGAAAATCTTTACTCTTTAATGGGAGGTCAAATATGGCTAAGAGGAGAAAGAAAATAGGTGTGGTAATAGTGAGAACAATACCAAGTGTTAGACTAGGAGTTCAAGGGCTATTGGTGAGCAGGTAACTGTTACGTGGACAGCTGAAAAAGTAGGGCAACTTCATTCCCTGTGGCAATATTGTATCAAATAGACAGAGGCGTGTGTGTGTGTGTGTGTGTGTGTGTGTGTGTGTGTAATCCATAACATACACAATAATCCATTTGGCTGAGCTCAGTGAGCAAAGGCTTCTCTGAGGGACTGAGCCATGAAGAACAGATGGCTGAGAGTTAATCTAGGTCCTTGTGCTTGCTAAGCAAGAATTGTACCACTAAGCTACATCCCTGCCCAGAGAGATAATTCTTAAGTAAATTACTTAAGTAGTGCATCAGACACATGTCTTGCCTGCCCTCCAACAATTACTTATCCATTCACCTATTCATCCAGCCACATGTACATAAATTTAACAAATGTTTACCAAATACCTATGGTACACAAAACATTTGAATTTGTCAGTATGTCCTGTATTGCTGCCTTGCTTGTTTCTTGACTGTAATATTCTCTTTCTTGATTCAGTTATTTCACATATCCCATTCTTCTCTTGATCAACATGTAAATGCAGGTATGGATCTGAAGTGCCAACAATTCGTCTTTCACTATAGTTGCACTTTCAACTCTCATAACTGGATTGGGGTTGTTTTTGCCATAGTTTTGAATGGCTGGTGAGACCTTTCCAGTAAGCTTTTTTGCCTACTTCTATGGGTTCCATAGTAAATTTTGAAAAGTAAAAAGTGACCCATTTGGCTGAGCTCAGTGAGTAAAGGCTTCTCTGAGGGACTGAGTCATGAAGGACAGATGGCTGAGGATGAGCAGTGAGCACACAGAATGCCACACAGAGAAAGAGACAGATCAATGTCAATGGGTCCTCTGTTCTATGGTTTGCTCAGGAATAAATTTACTTAAAAGTTGCCTATATCTAGTATTTATTTCTTGTCCTTCCAATCTGTCTTAAACATACCCCAATTAAGCTTCTTCCTTCCTCCTTTCAACAAAATTGTGGTTTATTTTTAACGACATCAAGACCTCCTCATCATTTGACAGAATAATTTACGCTCAGTTACCTTGCTTACAGTTGGTCTTTGACAGAGTTGGCCACTACCTCTTCCTTGAAATATGTCCTTCATTGGTTTCCAGCAAGCCATGTTCTTTGGGCTTTTTCCCTACCTCTCCTCTCATCCTTTTAGTTATCTTCATCTAGTTCTCACTTTTCCTTTGAACTTTATGTTGGAGGGCGATAAGGTTAGTTTTCTATATGTCCTCCTGAGAATAGCCTCTTTTCTAAAAATGTACTTTGCAAATCATTAATATAGCAACCCAATCCTCCCCTAGAATTCCTGTATTTCACCCTAATTCTTTTCTTGTTGCATATACTATCCTCACTTTTCAACACACCATATAAATTACTTATTTGTCATATTCATGAATTATTAGCTGTCTACCAGCTAACCTATAAACTGTATGAGGACAGGAGCTTATTCTGCCTTGCTCACTGTTCTGTCCCAAGTTTCAAGAATGCACACGGCATGTTATACATGCTTACATGCTGAGCAAAATGAAGACCTCAATGGCCCCAGATGTCATGTGAGGACAATGGAAAAATCGATGGGAGACACTTGTCCTGAGAATGGTTGAAGTGCCCCTTCTTACCTCTTGAAAGCAGATCACTAAAACTCAACTTGTCACCAACTGAACTGGTGCTTAGTTTTGTTCTGATGTTCAGGTCTAGCTGTATTTTTATAACTTATCATGCTCAAAATCAAAGTCAGCAAAAGACTACATATCAAATGATTCCATTTATATGACTTCTTGGAAAACACAACTTTATTGGCATAGAGAAAAGACCAGTGATTGCCTGGGAATATAGGTTAGGAAGCAGTAAAATAAAAAAAAGTCAATACAAGGTGTTATTTGGGTGTTGGGATCAGTCGGTTTTCTGTTTGCTATAGTGGTTTGCAAGAATTTGTGCATGTGTTAAGACTCTCAGAACTGTGCACAACAAAAAAGTGAACACTACTGTGTGTAAATTTGTTTAAAATGACATTCCCCATTTACAAGATACTGCTGATGCTCTGCTGAAATCTAAGCTATAAGACCATATGCTCGTAAATTTGAAAGAAAGTAGAAGCTTAATGGTCCCTGGGCTCCTTATGATGTTTGCATTTAGCATCTTTAAACAACCAAGGAGGAATCCTCTGGGTCCAGATATTTACATTTGTCCACTCATGCATTATTTGGCAGTGAAAAATTTGAGTATGTTTGCCCTAAGGTATCATTTGTTAAGCCCAGCCTGACCTGTCACCTCTGTATCTGGGTTGCCAGCTAACACAGAAGGGAGGCACAGAGAAGTCATACCTCTATGGGTATTTGTTTTTACAACAGGCTTGCTATTCATGATAACTGCATAAGACTATGCTTTTTTTTCTATTATAAGACTTGCTTATTCCTGATTTATATGACTTATTATTTGACAGGAAGATATTTTCTTTGTGCCACATTCATTTCTTTGATTATAGGTTTAAAAAGCACAAGTTTTCTTTTATTCTCCTTTAACTATCCTGACTCATTCACCTTATATTTTTGTTCTACTCTATTTCCAATTTTGTATTACATATTACTTATTTTCAAACAAATTCCACCTTGAACATTTTAAAGTTAATATTGACTATACTGATACTATCTTATTTTTAATTTATATCTTACAGTTTAGCAAACACTTTAAATCAAACAGCTTGTAGTTCTTATCATACACAAGTTGGCATGCAGGTAGTATTTTTTCCATTTAAAAAATACTCAGACTTAAAGTTAAGTGACTTTCTCAAAGGTCACATGATGTATTAGACAGTAAGGGCAAGGACCAGATTCTGTTATATGTGAAGGATCAGTAATTTTCACTTCTCTTATGAAAAATGAATTCTCACACCATTTTATGTGACTCTGAAACCTATCAGCATATAATCATGTCCTTCTTTGCCTTGTCCTTTAAATGACTGATGAATCCTTAGTTATATAGACATTTAGCTCTAATACCACATGAAATTCCATGAGCATTTTAACTCAATACCTTGTTTGCATTTTTATTTCCACATCTAAGGGACCTTCTTGTAAGTGCAGCCATAGAATGCTCTGGCTACTTATCTCTCACCTCTTTTATAGGATGCTTCGAGGATTTTTAACAGATTGCACAATTACAGGCTGATATGGCATGCTAAATAACTAGTCATTACTCTTGGAGCAGCCAAATATGTCCAACTGAGATTTCTCATCTAACCCTGTGACTGCCTCTCCTTCTTATCCTTCTCTTTATGGGCTCTGTGTTTGTGTCTATAACACCTTTGCTGATTTATTGCTTTGCAATAAAGTAAGCTCCTTTGAACTTTTTCTGCTGCTAGTCAGGAACATTCCTCAGTGCCATGTCCCATTCCGCAAAGTTTGGTTCGAATATACTGCTCTCACCTCCTGCTCTCTGCAGAAGCTTTTCCCTTCCCCTGTGGGGGCAGAAGCAACTGCTCCTCCACCTGAGCTTCAGTGACAGTTTGCACATCTTCCCTCCAGGACTCTCACTTTTATTCCATAGCTTGATAGATCCCATAACCTGCTGGATGGTGTGTTTCCAAGGTAGTAGTTGTTCTATTCTATATATGCATGCTATCATCAGACATCCAGAGTTGGACCTGGTATTTGGCAAACTTAGTAAATGTTTCTTGCTTCAGTAAATAAATAAGTACTATTTTACTCTTTTGATGAGACTTACATGCAGATTGATGTAACAGAGAGGGAACAACTCCAAAGAAATAAATATGCTGACTCCAAAAACAAGATGAATGAAACATTTGTGTTTTTGGAAATCCCCTATCAGAATCCATTCTGAATCTTTGGATAGATGTCTGAATTATATAGCTCAGGCAGTAATTTCTCCCCTGAAACAATCTATTCAAAAGGTCAATAGTTCCTGTCCTCTCGCTGATAAAATTCACCCAAATCTGTCTTGACTGATGTCGTGTGTGTGTGTGTGTGTGTGTGTGTGCGTGTGTTTATCCACACCCATGCATGCTGATTCTGTGTTGTCCATCATGAAAATACACATCATCCTACAATTTCAATTATACTCAGAAGCCTTGAAATATTAGAAAAAAAGAGGCCTCCTCTTAGTGTTTTCTGTGTCTTTTGGACACCTATAATGCTCCAGAAGTCTTTCTGCTGGACTCTGATTTGCTTAGCTTTATTTTCATAACAAAGTTCACTATAGCTAGACAGTGAAATATTATGAACACAATTGATATTCAATTATAGGAAAGCTATCTCTCCATCCTGCAAAAAGTCTCTCCCTTTCTCTTTTAAAAACTCATTCCACAAATTTGTGTTAAGGTGCTTTATCTTAAATTTGATCTCATCCAATTCAAATAATGGGAATGTAATGAAATTATGGGAAAGGGTAGTTGTTCAGATTTATTTTCCTTCAGCTTTTCAATTTAGTTTAAAAGAATTGAATTCATCTGCCATGTTCTCTTTGGGAAGGAAGCATTGTGAGAAGTATAATTTAGAACTGCTCTCTTTTGCGTGGCCTGCGCAAGCCAAGGGGGCTCGCGATGCATGCTTCTGCCATAATGAAGGCTGCATTCTGTCTGTCTGCCTCCATGTGAATTGCTCCTTCAGACAGAGAAAGTTAGAAGCTGTAATGAGTCAAAATTCTCCCAGGGCTTAAACTACTTCTTGGGAGTAAATTGGCCATCTTTTTTCTTGTACTTAACTCTTTCAGGCCTTGAGACACATTATAAAAGTGCTAATGGTTTAAGAAACTTGAGTCCACTGTCAGGCTGTCTAATTAGCTAATGAGGACTAGTTCAGCTCAACATTTCCCCAGACTATTTTTTCCACATTAAAATGCATACCTCAGACCCTAGAAACAAAATAAATTTTTGCCAGAGTTACACTCAAGATAGATTAAAAGTAGCAAAAAACAAAAGCAAAGATTAGAAGTAATAGCAGAGATAGTTAGACAAAACTCTTCCCTCTAAACGAAATAGAGAGTGCGGAGCGGGGTTCGGGGCGCGAAGTCGGGGGGCTGTGTCCTGGGGGGCCTGCGCGGCCGGCCCTGAACACCCCCGGGGCCGGGGGCCAGGGGTGCGCGAGGCTCCTGCGCCACCGCGCTGTCGGGGGAAGAAGGGAATGTAAACTTCAGAAGAGCGCGCCTTCAAGCCAAAGAAGACAGCTGTCAGCCAGGGCTCACCTGAAGTTGACTGGCTCCGGGGACAGTTAGAGGTCGCTGCTCAAGCGTAAGTTTTCTTAGGACTACTACCGAGATGTTTGATGTCAAGGCTTGGGCGGAATATGTAGTGGAATGGGCTGCAAAGGACCCGTATGGTTTCCTTACAACTGTTATTTTGGCCCTTACTCCACTGTTCCTAGCAAGTGCGGTCTTGTCCTGGAAATTGGGCAAGATGATTGAAGCCCGGGAGAAGGAACAAAAGAAGAAACAAAAACGTCAAGAAAATATTGCAAAAGCTAAACGACTGAAAAGAGAGTGAAGGGATGAGCAGGCTCTGCAAGCAAAAAAGAAAAAAAGTCATTTGGGAAATTACACAGCTTTGGAAGGACCCCATAAGGTTCCTTTGGACTTTATGGAAGTTATTACTGTCCATGTAGAAGAATCATTCTGGAATCTGACCTCGATACTCTAGTAACTTTTAGGCCTGGGTATCGATGTTTGTTGGTGACCACTGGCAGTTAGTATACAGTTGTAATGATTATACTGGTGGAGCATCCTGATGCCGAACCCAGAATACTCTGGAATCCCAAACTTTGTGCCCACAGATGTGGTGCTACGAGTGGACAACTCCACAGCTGACCTCTGATGGGTCTCAAGCAAAATACAAAGGCACTAAAAGCATTTTTCCAGGCTATAGGAAACATGATTGCTTCAGGATGTCTTATGTATATGCAAATACTCCAAAATGTGAAAACATCTAAAACCTTTCTGGTTCCAGGCATTTCAGAAAAGGGATATTCAACCTGTAGTACAAATTCTTTGGCACTCACTTAGTGATTTGCCGTTTTTTAACCTATGTTCTAAAATACAAATACCCTGTAGAAACAAATGACTTTTTGAATTCGATAATGGTTTAAAAGAGTCCTGTACTTTTAAGAATGTTAAAGTCAAATTTGCCCTCTTTGAAGTGAAAGTTTGCTTGGGCTTAAAAGAGACAGTATATTAATCATGTTTCTTTTTAAATCATTACTTCCTGGAATCATTCTAACTTTCAGAGCAAAGTAATATTAACAAGTACATCTATTTCTGATTTTAGCTTTTTAGACAACTGGTTATCATCAAGACATTCTGCATTTTTTTAAACCTATTTTTTAAAAAACTTGTTTTGTCTATGTGTAGTACCGTCTACTAGATGTAATAATTTTTGTACTTATAAACACTTTCTTAGAGATGAGTTTTTGAGTAACGCTGACTTAAAACTTGCAGTAAAAGTGCCAAACACTGCAATACCTTGCAAGCATTTTTTTCTTGTGCTAAAACTGAAATATTCCACAGTTAATGTGTCCAAGTTAATATTCCGAGTTAAAATGTATTATCAGATAATTTGCTCATTATATAGATAATACTTATTTTCTGTTCCATTCTTTGTTTTAACTTTCATGGTAATGATGTCCTGTACTTCTGTTTAGACAGGTTGAGGTGAAGATTACTACTCTGTTTTTGTTTAAGGAGCTTTGAAAGAGTTCACATGTAAGCCATACTGCCTAAGTGGTAAAGACCTAAAAGTAGGAAAAATTTGGTTGGGCATAATAGTAATTGCACGAACAAGATAAATTATTTTAAAATAAAGATGTGCTATAGTTAGGTCTAGTCTAAAAGATTTTTCAATTATTACCTATAACCAGAACTTTTGACGATTAAACATGACTTTTCTAGATGCATGATCCAGTAATTTTATTTACTGTAGCATTTGATAGCTTATTAACGTTTACTGCACTTCTGGTGATACATTGTAAGTTAGTCATTATCCAACAGCTCTAATTTAAAAAAATGAAATAAATTTGATACTTTTTTATAAAAAAAAATAAAAAATAAATAAACGAAATAGAAGTCCTCACCAAATTATGGTGAAGTTAACTATGGTTTCATTATACAGAGAAAGCAAGCTGGGAAAGCCAAAAAGCACATGTTAAGCTAGATATGTTGAGGATTTTCCTGTCCTGCAAGAGTATATTCATGTAAAGCACAGAACTAAGCCATAACAAAATTCAACCTAAGAGGAATTTTTACTATGAATAGAACTGGTTTCCACTCAACAAATTTAAAATATATTACTCCTCCTGACTTCTAAAATAAAACAAAGGTTAAAAAAAACTTCATAAAATAGTAGTAAAAAAAGTAATAATTTAACTCACTACTTCAACTAATTTAACCCTAATTTAAATTTTCCAAGTAAGGGGCCAGGGAGATGGCTCAGTAAAGTAAGTGCTTCCCTGGCAAGTGCAAGGGCCTGAGTTCAACCCCCGGTTCTACCAAAAAATAAAATAAATAAATTTTCCAGGTAAAATTTTCCCTCATCAATACAACTGTAAGATGAGAAGTAGCAGGGCTTTGGGAAATATGCGGTGAAAGTGAGCGTGGGGTAACTGAGAGAGAGGCCAGGAGGAATCAGGTTTTGTAAAGGAGAATTCTTTCTCTGAGTCACAGAATGTAATTTTGAATCTGGAATAAATACTGAGTACTAGAAATGTGCTAGATACTTATCAAGTTTCTATTTTATACATCTGAAAAGACTGACTTTCAGATTTCTGATCTTGTAGCTATCTGAGCTTAGTGTCACCTTCCTGTGAAGTAATAACTTAGTGTCACCTTCCTGTGAAGTAATAACTGAGGTAAATGTCCTCAGTCCTGGTTAGTTATGGTAGTCATTTGCTTGGTTTTGTCTGACATGGAGAGAGCATTGGGGAGTTCAATGCAAGAGAGATACTGTGTTGAAGAGTATCATTGACACGTGTCCTCTGGCAGATTTCCAGAGACTAAATTCTTACATTATTCAGCACTTTTGGAGAATTTGTTCTGTTTCTTCTTCAGCGTATCAGGGGTGGGGGTGTGCATGCTTATGTGGGTGCATCTGGGTGTGGAAGAAAACACCTGGGTGTATCCATTCTGCAGCCAGAATTCTCATTATGTCTGTAGGGTAGAACTCCAGAGAACTACTGTGTGACTCAGGAGCCTCCCTTTACCTATAAATTGGGCACCATCGTGATCTTCTAGCCTCCCAGAAAAATGCTGTCTGTCAATAAACACACACAAAAAAGTTCAACCCATTCTTGGGATGCAATTGACTTAACTTTATGAATCCTTATGAATCGAAATAGGATACACAAGGCAAGAAATCATCCCTAGAGATTCCATTCTTTCCATGGTCCTTTCTTTTAATACTCACATTGAAATAAATATAGCCTTATTTACATTTTGCTACCTAATACATTTCTAACCCTAGATGAAGATACAAACACTACAAGTTACTTTCTTATCAATATCTATTGTACTTACTATGCACAAAGTTGTTTTTGTTTGTTTGTTTTTGTTTTTTTTTTTTCTTTTAGTGGCAACCCTACTAGTTCTTGTTGCCTTCCCCTTTACCACACCAGTCAGGTTTGGAAGTGAATGTTACTCTGGGATCATTAGTACTTCTTCATGGAGATAATTTTAAAACACCATGAAGCCATTTCCACCCACATTGTTTCTTCTTGAAAATAATCACTTTACAGACTTTAAAGTTCCCATAAGAAGAATGTTAAACAAGTCTGGTTTATATAATTTAGAGCGTGAAATGAAGATTTCTTATTTCCCAAAATAACCATTGAGAAACTCCAGACACATCTTTCTGAAAGAAAATGTATATTGCCTCGCCTTATTATTTTCAGGGGGAAATTCCTATGAATTAATGCAGTGATAAATATTACAGATATAGCCCCGTGATATATAGTAACATGATGTTTTCTAATTAAGATGCAACAAGATTCTCAAACACAAAATCATTCTTTTATATTAGGAGCTAAAATTAGAATAACTTGTATTAAAGATTACACTAACTCTATCATCAGCCCTTTCCCATTGGGTATTTTCTGTAAGAGCTGACTAATTTTTTTTTTAGGATGTAATGAAATTATGGAGTGAATTTAGTTAAAACAACAGACTTTCTTTTAGTGTTGTAAGTCAGTGAGTAACAAAAGTTTCCATTCAATGTTTTGTTATTGTTTAGGACTTTCCTATTGTAAGGAAATGTAAACAAATAGAGATTTAAAATGAATCCAGTTACCCAGTTAATTTTCATAAAATGCAATTTGCATTTCACCAGGAAATGAAACTATTTGTAACTTTTAGATTCACTGTTAAAACCAGTGAAAGCTATTATAAATTAAATCAAAGTATCCAATGAAGACTTACTGAATTGAAGACTCACTTTGTGTACAGCAGCATAGAAGCCAAAGTTTAATGAGACTGATGTTACATTTCATCTGGACCAAAACTGAGCTCAGATTCCTCATTGTAATTCTAGTGTACCTGATAGAAGACAAGCACACTTACTATGGAGAATCTACTCTTCTTACTACAAGAAGAGTAACTTGGACCCATCTCCAGGGAACACTGAGACCGCAATTGAGACTGGGTGTGGTGATGCTCACCTGTAATCCCAGCTCTTAAGAGGCTATAAACAGGCGAATCACTACGAGTCCGATCTAGTAGTGAGACCCTGAACACCCTGTAGACACTTCCCTAAAAAATACAAAACAAACAACAATGAATTTTCTTTGTTACCATCCTTGAAGAATGAAACAGAAGTAGTATTTTAGACCTACAGGATCAAATATTTTTAGCCCCGATTCTTTTTCCTTTGCTCGCATGTGAAAGTCCAATTAAATTTTATAGATTTGTGCAAACTCCACAGAACAAGGAAATTATTCTTCAAGTTTTTTATAAGATAATTTAAAAAGTTCATGCAGGTGTTCTCATTTCTGCCTTATCTTCTCCTTTAGCTTAATAATTACTTAGTGTTAGTTACAAGTGGAGAAACAAAACTATTTTCAAGGAGAATTTTGAAAGCTCAGGCCTTGCCACCTAGTAATTTTCTGTTCTACAGCCAGTCAGCCAGCGTTTTTTTGAAGTTTTCCTGTGATTAAGGCCCCAAGGTTGCTCAAACAAGTAGACAACTAGTACAATTGATGACTGAACCCTGAAAACTTGAACCAAATATTTGCTGGCACTGCTTAGGCACACTTGTGTTGCTTTCAGAGGTAAGCAGGGATGAACAGATGGCCTTCCTCCCTTCCACTGCTATCACCCTGCTCACAGTAGCTGTTATCTTCACCTTTGTAATTCTTGTCAAATCTGTGCACCACTTGAGTTATCATTTACTCACCATTTCTTTAAATTGACTCCTAAAAAAAAAAAGACCAAAACATTAAGTACTGTTGTTGTCAGGGTTTACAAGAGAATAGATTTAATATAAGAAACATGATTTCTAGGATTATTTTATAATATTCACCCAAAGAGTCAAATGCATGTGTGCAGGAGATCTGTTCATGCACTAGAGACCCAAAGAATTCATCTGAGGGCCTGGATTCCATGGCGAAGCCCTCCATGAGCTCAGTTGAAGGCCCAGAGCCCACGACAATGCCTCATGCAAGTCTGTATCAAGGATCTGCCCTGAAAAAGCCCAAAGGTGAGTTATGGAAGCTAGAAAGTCTGTGTAAGCGCAGAGATGAAGGATTTGGGCCAGCAGGCTCACGGTTCCACATCAGAGCCAGGAAGCAAAGCTCACGGTAAGGACAGCTTCCCTGAAAGAACTATCCAGCGGGTGAGGCCCTGAGCTCCTGTGTTAATGAGAACAGCTGAGTTCCTATCAGGAGAACCAGCTTGACAGCTTCCCCAGAAGAATGTACAGTGCACTATCCTCCCCTCCAGTTCTCTTTTTATGTTGTTGGCCACAAGCCTCATGTGGGCCTTCCACACCTAGAGCCCCATTGATTCAGTTCAGCTGGGTGTTACAAGTCGACCTACTTAATCCACCACAAAATACCTAAGCTACCTGACACTAAGTAGTATCTCTGAAGCCCCTGTTTCGCAAAACCATTTTCCCTGTTACATGTGAAAGTAAAAGCAACCATTACAATGTTCACCTCTTAACAAAAGCATGGGGGTGGGAACAGGTTAGTGGGTGTCAGGCTTGGGGACAAGGTTACCGCGGCTATGAAGGGCAGCATGAGGGAGCCTTGAGACTGAGCTTCTCTGTGTCTTGACTATAGTGATACAAATTTACATGTGATAAAATTTCATCAAACACATTTGCAGAGTTTGTAAGATTGATCAAAGTTAGTGGATTATATAATTGTCACTGTGCTGATTATGATATTGGATTACAGTCATGCAAGGGGTTGACTTTGGGGTAAATTAAGTAAAAAGCATTCAAAATTTTTCTCTTTTTTTACGATGGCAAGTGACTATGAAATTAAGTCACAATAAAAAGTTTAAAAAATTATAGGGTTTCAAGTATGAGATTAAGTTAAACAGTGAGCCATTTTTAGTGTAAATATGTTCCACATGATATTTGGTGTGTATTTGTACTAAAGAAATATTTATTTATTTAAAATTCAATTTCAGCTAGGCACTCTGAATTTTGTATGACAACAGTACATTTAACCTGAAACCTGAAGTAGAAGAATCTAGTTATATAAGCATCACAAGCAGAGAACATTGTATATGCAAAAGGCCTGGAGCAAGTAAGCACTGGGCATATTTAAGGAACTAAATGAAGCCTCGCAAATACTTTGGGAAACAGAGCAGATAAGGTACCACAGAATTTGGTACTGCTAGTGTATGTTCCCACACAGCTTGGGGATGTGATCATTGTTATGTCTACTGAGGCCCTTAGGCCTAGGTCCAGGTCTCAGAAATACAGTCTCTTAAAAACTCCTTAGTATAAGGCAGTATTCCTGACTTGGGTGAGGCGTAACTTGGCCAACTACTAGAAAAATACCTTTGTGCCTTCATATCTTTTTCTTCAAGAAGAATAAAAAAAAATAAAAGCTTCAAGGAAGTCGTTCATACCCATAATCCCAGAATTCTCAGAAGCTGAGGCATGCCATAAACTTGAGACATTTCTAGGTAAAGGGATGGACCTTGAGACCATACTCTTAAGTGAGAGAAATCAGACACATGTGCAAATACAGTATTGTTTTGCTGGTGTGAGAGACTGAAAGTGTAAATAAGAACCAAAATATGTAATCGATATTATGAAATAGTAGAAACAGTTCAAAGGAAGGGGATCTAAGGTGGGAGGGGGGAAAGGAAGAAGTGAGAAAAGAAGGAAATAATGGAGACAAAGCTTTTGTAAAGAAAACTGGGAAGTGAAGTTGAAGGCAGGGCAGGAGAATGGGGAGAAGGAAGAACCAAGCTGCATCATGTACAGGTACAAATTCCCAATGGTGAATTTGATCATTACATAGACCTAAAATTGTCCAAAAAATTTAAATAAACTAATAAATAAATAAATTTTAAAAGGACTGGAGATGTAGGTTAGTGCTAAGAAAACTGTGTTCAATCCCCAGTACCTCAAATAACTCAATAAATAAGATACAAATCAGTATAAAAATGTTTCTGTCTCCTTAGCACCCCATGCCCAGTGTATTAGTGGTGGTCTGCTTTCCCCCACTGCTGAGATAACAGACAGCTTCTGCCCTTGATAAACTGTGTGTGCTGTGGTCCTTCCCTGTGCGTCTGCTCCTGTTATCCCCTTTTGTATAGCAAAGGGTTGTACAAACCCTAAAGTTCCTTCCAGCAGCTACAGTCTATGGTTCTCTTACATCTTGCTCTGCGTTCAATACACCATAAACTGAGATAAACCAAAGGGAGATAGTACCACACAACTGATCTAAGAAATAATCTTATGATTATCTTTATTCATGTAAACCATGGATGAATCAAGTCTTAAAGCAGAAGCACGGAACATTACATCAGCCCTATAGTTATTCGGGGTGGTAATTGGTGCTATCCCGGACACAGAATGTTGACTATTTCAGTCAATGCTTCGAGGGCACACAAATACAGTCATGGTGCATTTCTGTAACAGTAGGTGGCACTGCTGAGTAAACATTAGAATCAGAATCAAAAGATCTGGGTCTCATTCCTGGCTCCATGGCAGCCCCCTGAGAATTTGGGTAAGTCACTTCCCCTAACATTGATTTCCTCCTTTATAAAATGGGTATGTTCATACCCACAGATTGACTCACGTGGAGAGTGGTGTGTTACCTGGTAACTCAGACAGAAACGGAAGTGATGGTTATCACAAATGTGGGCATTCTCAGCTCTGCAGTTCTAGGAACAAGAAAGTCTCAGGAAAAGTTCAAGACAAAAGTCAGCACATCATTTCCTCTGATGGTCTTTTAAGAATCCTCATCAGGTGTTTTAAGCAATAATATGAAGTTTTGCTTACGTGGAAGGGTAATTACAAAGTAAAACAGGTATATTTCAAATGATCTGTATTTTTGTATTAGGTGCCTTCTTTTACTTACTATTAAAAAGACAATTTATGAAACTTTGTAAATGAAAAAAAACTTGAAGTATTCATCAAATTTTCTCAAGTTCCAGCTAAAAACATTGGGCAGTCTTAAAATTACTTAAAAAGTAAATACTAAGAATATTTTGTTCATTAAAAATTCCACCATCTTTCTCCAATTCCTATTTTCACCACTTAACTTGGGGTGAGAAAAAAGTCAAAACATCTTGTTATGATCCAGTGAGTTGAAGTTTAATTGGCTCTAATTTCATATTTAAGGATAAATATTTTAAAGCAAATTCTTTTTATTATACTGACTTTAATGACACAAAAACTTGCATGTATTCATTTAAAGATAAAAGAGGCCAGTGCAACAGCAGAACAAATGTCAACAGTGACATCAAAAGCAGTAGAGGTTTTACCATTTTTGTGTTTTTCTGAGTTTCAGTTTCTTAAATGTAAGGTTGAAAGGCTAAAGTGAGATGACACAAAGTATAGTGATACATGTAAAGCACTGAGGGGCCAAGCACAAGCTGCTTAGTAAATTGCAGTGAAAGTCTAGATACTAGAGCCAGTGAAGCTTTACTTTGCTACAACACTCCCAGGAAAACACTTTTAAATAAGTCAATTTATCCTTCAGAATTTCCACTTGCATTGTTGTAAGGTGGAATAATAATAGAGGCATTTGCAGACTTTTGAAGATCATGATACTTATGAATCATATCTCCTATAAGCTTCACATCAAATGATAGAAAGGTAATTTGATACTGATAGTCAGAACTCTTTCGTTGACAAAATTATAAGCTACTTGATAAAAACCTGCACATAACTAGTGGAAAAGGGGAGTGGCAACATCATGTCTGTGACCCTAAATTTTATAATCCAGTAATCTAAAACAAAAATAGGGCCGGGGACATGGCTCAGTGGAATAAGCGCTTCCCTGGCAAGCACAAGGGCCTGAGTTCAATCCCCAGTTCCGCGCCCGCGCGCGCACACACACACACACACACACACAAAAGTTTAAAACACAAATAATTGTAATAAATGAAATTATAGGGATATTGTCCAAAGGTGCACCTCTTCCTTTGACATACAGAAGGATTCTCATTAGAGGCCCTGTTTTAGACCACAGCAAGCCTTCCATAACCTGTGGCTCATGTCACGGCAGGTGTGCTTGACAAGGACCTCCCTGACCCACTCTGAATATTTCTGACAATTGAAGAGTGACAAAGAAAATTTAATTTATCCTTTTTTGATACATAATTTTGTTTATTTGATGTATCATCCAAGAAATTAGTCTCTCTTTGTATGTATGTGGCACAAAAAAAAAAGGGCATAAAAGTAGACGTATTCAGGCAGACTAGTTGGTCAAAGGTCTCCCTACAAATTCTATTGTTTGGATGGTTACTTTTAGTTTAAAAAACAAAAAGAGCTTAGAACAGACTCTTGCCTGTGCAGATAGTCTTGTCTAGTGTCCTGAGAACCTATGACAAGCAGAGATCTCCTAACACTCGTGGTGAGTACTGCCGCATGAGGTAATTTGCACACTGATGGACTTCAAAGGACTGCTCAGCAAATAGTGAATAGAGCAAAACAGGCTGAAACATGTTGCTGGGGCATACAGGTTGTCTTCCAGCATGAACTGCTTAGTTCTGGAAGAACTTATTTTCTAGGAAGTTGCAACTGGAAAGAATCGTGCCTATCATCTTCAGGCATGACCTTCTATTTAAATATAAGGAAAATGAGGTTCAGGGATGTGAACCTCTATCCTAAGAGCATAGTAGTAATGGATCTATAATAAAACCCAGGTTCCTTGCCTCAAAGACTGTCACTTTCTCTGTTAAATCACATACAATATCTGTATACAATAGAAATTATTTTTTAGAACTTAGGTATATAGTTAATAACAAATATTACAATAGGAAGACATTTAATAGTAATTCTTTGTATTTTCTGAAGTTTTACCAATGCTAGGAACTGGAATATATGCTTAACATATTAGTTAGCCTTCCTATCCCTGATACCCAGAATGGGCAAGAAACCATATATAAAACCCATCTCTTGCTTTCATTCGCAAGAGACAGGAAAAGGAATATTGTGGGACTGTCCTGCTTCAAGGTTGTATAGGGTGAGATTTTTGGACTTATGTGCAAACATGAGAAGCATAGAATTCTTTATCCCATTTTTAAAATATAATCTAATTTTTAAATGTTTTTATCATATTATGTAGGGACTTAAAGTTCAACATATCAATACCTGATGAAAAATACCTGTTTCTTATTATGCCTAAGATGTTTGATATGCAGACAGATAGTGAGGTTAAGCTTAATAGCCTAAGTTGTTTGATAATAACAATAAGCTTGTCTTCTGGATGGTTAACAACCTAAGTTTGCAGACCAAAATTAGAGAAAAAGGAGGGCTCAAGGAAAGCCAACATTTTGGCCCTAACCTTCTAAGGTCAATTAAGACTCGGGACATATGAGAACTTGTACTGTAACATCATGTAACTCAGTAGTGTCCCAAATTTTCTGATCAAGAAGATTATGGGGCCCAAGAGGAAAGTGATCGATGATATAGAGTGTGCCTAAGGAGAGTCGCATGGAGAGTAAACACTCTCTCAGGCTTTCACAGAGAGCACATTGGCCAAGCAATGGCTTTGACTCATCCACATGGCTGACACGGTCAAAGGTTCTACAATTTGAGGTACAGGATCTCAGGATAAATCCTGAGGGGATTTCACTGACCTTCTCAGACCAAAAAGCTACAACTCTTGTTGCATAGGTCCTGCTTTACCTTGGTCTTAACCATCCAGTAGAAAAGTATGAAGACAAAATATAGGAAGTAAAGCCATGCTGTTATGTTGAGCTGTGGGGGACTCAGTTCAACAATTTCTGACACTGCCAGTTAAACAGAAGACCCAATGCTATTATGGGCTACTGGACTCTTTTAGAATATTTTGCTGAGTTTATACACCTATAACATTCAAATAACGGAACTTAACAAAAAAAGGGTATACAGATGAATGTCCATTTTGTATCTGTGTATTCAAGGTGGTTAGGATAGATATATAGTTATATTCTCTTAATGAATAGAATGATTTGTTCTAATGGTGTTTGTAAATAGGATCTCAAGTCCGCATCTTGTACAGCAATTAACCACTAAAAAGAATGTATGCAGTGTGTTAATTATTGAAACTGTCCTAGCGATTTGATTTGAAACTGTCTCATTGCTATTTGTTTATCAATAAAATTATGAAAAAAAACCCCAAGGATCACTCCACCAGGACTCAGATAAACCAAGTAGCAAAACAAGCTTACTAATCTGCTAGAAATGTATTAATCAAATGAAGTGTACATAACAAGAATATATATATATATATATATATATATATATATATATATGATAGATAGACATTGCTACCAGTCTTTTATGATGAGAAATAGGATTCAACGGGTTTTAAGAAACTTGTTCAAGAGCACAGAATTAATAAAGTGGTAGACCCAATCCTTAATCAATTTTGCCTGACTCCAATGTGGAGCTCTTAGCCACGAGTTGTAACTACAGGGTAAAATTATTAAATAAAACAATGTACAGTGTATATTTGTTATCTTTTACTTCACTTACATGTGAAACAATGAGCTCACAGTATGGTTGAAAACATTGATACTGCCCATTATCACTGGAGAAACACAAATGAGCTCCCTGTAATTTGGTTAGCCCATCAATTACTACCAACCTGGGAAACTGTGGCTCTGAGGATGAATGTTATCTTTGCACTAAAAGAATGGCATTCATTTAAATAAGACAGGAGGTGCTGGCTCTATGATATCCCAATTGCACGACAGTCACCTGTCATTAACTCAGCATATAGCTCATTCATTCAAGCTGAATAATGCTCTAGAAAAAGCAGCAAGCCTACTTAAACATTCATGCCTATATTGAGCAGGAATTCATTTTTTTCAACCACTGAACACTGATTCCTTATAGACAGAAAAGGTGAGATATGAATGAAATACATATTGAAGAAGGAACTATTTCCCCCAGGACAGTTCAAAATAGGGGGAAAGTGCTACAGTAATTTCCTTGCAATTGTATAGTTCCTTTGCTTATTAAATTTTGAAGAGGTTATCAATTTGGAATATAACCTAAAGAGTTTATGTTTCATAATTTTACTTTATTGCTGAAATATTTATGCAAATATTCAGTGTAGGAAGATGCTGCCAGATGGAAATGCAATAGTTGTGGAATTCTTCCTGGCATTTCCGACAGAATGTATAATATCGAATCACTTTATGCTAATGTTTTGCAATGGGATACATATTTTACAGCTACTTTGAAATGCAAATTTAAGAGATCTGAACACTTAACAAATCATGCCAAGGCAAAATAAACTAATATAAAAAGTAAGAATTAGATAGATAAATTACAGCAATGCCATATCAACTGAATTTTTGTAAAAGTAATCAGCCATGTCTTTATATCCTTTGCATAAATACATTTAGGATTTAGAAGTAAAACTGTTTTGGCAATGTTAATATTAACTAACCTCAAGATATACATATATATATGACGTTTGTCAAATAGATGATTTCTAAGAATATTTAACTTTTTTACTTCTGTTCTTCAACCTAATTTTTGTTATTGATAAATTCTCTGGTGTAGGTAATGTGATACTTTTGCTATATACGAATCTGAATGAACAATTTTAGTTCATTCAGAATGAACAATTCAATGAGACTGAATTATAGAGAGCTAAAGTTTTTGTTATTAAAAATCATTGAGTCTAAAATTTGACTTTATAATTTACTGAGTCAATTTTATTTCCATGTTATCATAAGTTATAGATATAAATATTGTATCTTTACCCTGACATTCCTGAAATCTGTAGTCAGAAGCTCACCCTTTAAACAGTAAAATATTCTTTACATGACACTAGAAAGTATAACTTTTTCAGTGAGCTCAATGAACTTTTTCCTTTTCTCAAATTAGGAAATGTTTCATCCCAATATTTTGAAGAAAATAGCCTCTTGTTTGAAAGACATGACTGTTCTTGACAATACTTTCAATTTTTATGCTCCCTTTTGGAACTGTTTAATAGCAATTATGGCACGGGATTGAATCTGGGCAAGAAAAGAAACTATGAAGCATGAAGCAGCGGAGCCTGCCAACAATGATTAGCAAAACTTCACGCGCCATCTGCTGCCTCTGTGCATCCTTCTCTGCCCTTCCCTATCTCAAGAGAAGGAAGACCCAAGCCTTCAATGAGCTTTCTACTTCCTGCTGTGGATAGGGGTCTTCTGCTTGAGTCTTGACTTGTCCCTGTACCAAGTGGGTCACTGGTTTGGGAAAGAATGGGTAGAATTATAAAAATACGTAGTCACCTACTTTAAACAAAACTCTAATTCTAAAAGTTATAAAATAACTTTATAATAATCTCTCAAAATGAGTTCCTAAATGCAGGCACCATGTCTTTTAATTTTTTGCATATTTCCTCTGAAGTGAGCAAGACAAATTCAGAGCTGTGTAATCTACAGCTGTCTAATAAATGTGATTGGATTAGGAAATTTTAAAAATGGAAGCTGTGATTTTTTTTGAATGACTAAACTATAGCCCTCTGAGATTGATTAAAAATAGTATTTTGGTTCATTTAAAGCCCTACAAATTTCTGGAGCCTATTCTTTTTTCTTCTTCCTACTCAGTCTTAAAGAACACACCAAAGCCAGCAGAAACAAACATCATGCACACCACTGGGATTTTTACAGACAATAGAATATTCAAAGGCAGTAGAACTGATGGAAAAACACGGCTGCTGAACTCACTATTAATGGACTATATTGGACTTCTAATAAATGGCGTTACATATGACAACTATAAAATGTTCTAGGAGTCATCATTTTGTTCTTTCCTTGCAACCACTGTCCAAGGAAGGTATTATTTCTGTTCACTATTGGATAATTAGATTCATAGAGGTTAAATGGTTGGCCGTGTCACACTTTCAGGATACCATGACTTATTTCTATTCAATACTTGAATTTTGATAATTTAGGTTTGATTTTGAGATGGTGGTTTAGAGTGAGCAGTGTCAGTTTAACAGTTTCTCCTTAAAACAACTACTACTCTTGCTCCACTGAATTTTCTCCTGCCGTCTTGTCTGTAGTATGGTGCGGTAGCACCACAGATGTGAAACGTATGAGGTCTGTCTATTTGTGGAGGACAAAATTTATGAGGCACTGAGAGTTTGTTACAAAGCAGTGAGATATGGAGCTGTGGCATGAAGCAAGTCAGGGACAGTGCGATCCCTCCACCCAGGGAGCCCCTTGCTAGCCCTGACTGCTCCGGTGGTCCAGTAGCAGGTAGTGGCTGTGAGGCTTAACACTCCACTACAATCTTGCACTAGCAAGCCTGAAACTGATATCCTTGGGGCATGTTTATTAATAAAAGAGCACAAGTCTATTTGCTTTTTTGGTGAATATGCATTAAAATTCTACACAGAAATCTTGTTTATGCCATTAAAATTTCAAGGTCATTGTCTGTAAAGTAGACCCACTCATGCCTGAGACCATGCCCTGAACACCACTTCCCTCTCTGTGAAGGGCGCTGTGGATCATTGTTTTTCATAATAAAATTCCTAGTCTCTGCAGTGCACAGACCCCAGCTAATCCACATGATTCATGTAGCTCCCAACACATATGAGGTAAATTAGGAATCACCATCTGGCAGAAAACTTCTTTTCTTAAAATGCTCTCTCCTTTTTTAATTAAAATGTGTTTTAATTAAAAATAGACATGTCAAGAAGCACTGTATATCAATTACATGACTGACAATATGCTTTCATCTTTTTCTAAAACATATGAACCAGAAATGAGATGTCATGCTTTCTCTCAAGAAAAACAGTGAAATATAGAATAGAGAAAGCAAAGATTTCTACTGGGAGCCATTTCATCTGTGTCAAAATCCAACCGAAGCTTTTCTCACATAGTTTATTGCTTTAAAAAATGGAAAGGATGTTTACTCCTCATTTTTTGGTGACAAAACTAATGTAGTTGTTCATTCACTTGACATTATCAGTGGTTTGGGGAAACTTCTCAAATATTCTCAGCTAATCTTTTCATGGTGATTCTAAGTTTATTCGAAGACCATCCTTATTGTCAAGCCTCCTTTGAGCACCTTCCTGACTATGTTTTGTCTAAAAAGCACAACATAGTAAGAGAAAAGTTCTGTCTTGTACCCACAAGTGCCAATGGGCACAAGAATTGGGGGAAGGGTGTGTGACAGGTAGAAACCTAGAGCAGCAGTAGGCAAGAATGAGACACCATAGTGAAGATGATTGGCAGCCCATATATCGGTGCACGTGGCAGGGGAGGGGGGCTTGGGGAGAGAAAGGAACAGATACAGAAGCAAGAAGACATTGATACAGAGAATGGTGTCATATAGACAGTTTCGTTTTTCTTTTTCTTTCCTTTTCTTTTTCTTTTCTTTTTTTTATTTTAAAGAAGGGTCTACAGGTGTTCAGGGTCTCACTACTAGTTCGGAATCAAAGTGATCCTCCTTTTTACAGCCTCCCAAGAGCTGGGATTACAGATGCTCATCACTATGCCCAGTCTCAATTGCTGTCTCAGCACAAGGGCAGGGCCGGCACGGCAGGCCCTGGAATCAAATCCCCGGCCCCTGTGCCTGCTTGCAGGCACTTCAATCCACTGAGCTATTTAACCGGCCCTAGACAGAGTTTCTGTCCCTCAAAACTGACATTTGAACCTAGCACTGACTTATGAAATTCCAGAGCAATACCTTCAGGATTCCCAGCTCTAAATATTTGAAGGTCAAATACTAATGATCAGATACAATAAAACATTTAAAAAATAGTCACATAGCGTTTTACTTTGACTGTTTTTCTCAATTAGTAGAAACTTTTAGCATTGCCACAATTTTCTTTATTTAAACCATTTTCTCTCCAGGCACAGTGGAATACTTCTGTAGTCCCAGCTATTCTAGAGGCTGAAGGAAGAAGACTGCTTGACTCCAGGACTTTGAGGTCATCTGGGCAAAATAGATACTCTATTAAGAATGTCCTTGCAATTTTTTGTGTTTCTTAGATTGATTAAGAAACTAAAGGTCTGGGGAGGTAGCTCAGCAGTCTAAGTGGCTGCCTGACAAGCACAAGGACCCGCGCTTGATCCTGGTAGTGCATGTCCTGCCAGTCCTGGAACCTCAGGAGTGTCATTTGGGCCCCGGAACCAGGCTTGGTGGTGCAGACCTGCGATCTCAATGCTGGTGAGGCTCAGACAGGAGGATCACTACAAGTCTGAATTGCATAAAGATTGCAGATGTGCACCACCACGCCGTTTTGGTGGCCAGCACAGTGGTCCTGTTGTGCATAACAGGGATCAAACCTGGGTCCTTGCACTTGCTAGGCAGGTGCTAGATCACTGAACTATCTTTTAGCCCCTAAATTTGTTAATTTGTTGCCCTCTCTGTCTCTGTCTCTGTCTCTGTCTCTCTCTATATATATATATAGTACACGGCAATTTAATTTTTTTGAGAAAACTTTTTTATTTTTATTTTTTTTGATATGAAGTAGATCATTTATTGAATAAGTCTGAGAGAAAAAAAGTCCCAATAATTAGGCACAAAGTTTATTTGAGGAGATTATGGAAATGGTTTACAATTAGATCATGATCATAGTTCCATACAACTCTGTAAATTTATAGATTTCACTAAAAATAATTGAATTATAATTTTATTTTATTTTTTAAATTATTTTTTCCATAATTTTATTGATAAACAAGTAGCAATGAGACAGTTTCAAATCAAATTGGTAGGACAGTTTCAATAATTAACACATTGCATAAATTCCTCCCAGTGGTTAATTGCTGTATAAGATGCAGACATGACATCCCATCTACAAACATCATTAACAAATCACTCTATTCATTAAGAGAATGTAACTATATATCTATCCTTACCACTTTGAATACACAGTTACAAAATGGACATTCATCTGTATACCCTTTTTTGTTAAGTTCCGTTATTTGAATATTATAGGTGTGTTAACTCAGCAAAATATTCTAAAAGAGTCCAGTAGTCCATAATAGTATTGGGTCTTCCACTTCACTGGCAATGTCAGAAATTATTAACCTGAGTCCCCCACAGTTCAATATAACAGCATGGCTTTACTTCTTATATTTCATTTTTATACTTTTCTGCTGGATGGTTAAGAACAAGGTAAAGCAGAACCTATGCAACAAGAGTTGTAGCTTTTGGGTCTGAGAAGCTCAGTGAAATCCCCTCAGGATTTATCCTGAGATCTTGTACCTCAGATTGTACACTCTACATCTTTGATCACTTTCCTCTTTGGCCCCATAATCTCCTTGAACAGAAAATTTGGGACACTACCGAGTTACATGACATTGCAGAACAGGTTCTCATATGTCCTGAGTCTTAATTGACCTTGGAAGACTAGGGCCAAAATGTTGGCTTTCCTTGAGCCCTCCTTTTTCTCTAATTTTGGTCTGCAAACTTAGGTTGTTAACCATCCAGAAGACAAGCTTATTGTTATTACCATACAATCTAGGCTGTTAAGTTTAACCTCACTATCTGTCTGAATATCAAACATATCAGGCATAACATGGAACAGGTATTTTTCATCAAGTATTGATATGTTGAACTTTAAGTCCCTACAGAATATGATAAAAAAAATTTAAAAATTAGAATATATTTTAAAAATAGGCATAAAGAATTATATACTTCTTATGTTTACACATAAGTCCAAAAATCTCACCATATACAACCTTGAAGTAGGACAGTCCTACAATATTCCTTTTCCTGTCCTTTGCTTTCATTCACCACCCCCTTCTTTTTGAACAACCATCTACCCAAGAGACATCATAGCAGCAACTGGCATGTCATGACAAGCAGCCAGTATTCAGAAGACCAGAATGACAGGCACTCCAAGCATGAAACTACTATTACAGATTACCATCTGCAGTGCAGTAGCTTAGTTCACAGGTATTAGTATATATAGTTAGTTATTAAAAAAATCTTCTGGAGATTCTCAGGATCATTGCCTTGCCCATCTTCTACATATAACTGTATGTCTTGACATTGTCATGTTTCCTAACTCTTCTCCTTTCGAGAAAACTTTTTTTAGTATAGTTTTACTTTTACAGAAATTTTTAAGGGTAGTACAAATTTCCCATCTTTGCCAAGTTTTTCATACTGTCAGCACTTACAATGATATGTTCATTACGATCAATAAACAAAAGTCAATGTATAATTACCTTAAATCTATACATTATTCCTATTTCCTTGGTTTGCACCTACTGTATATTTACCATCCCCGAATCCCATGCAAGGTAACATTTCACATTTAGTTATTGTCCCAGCTCATTGCTGTGGTAGTTTCTCAACTTTCCTCACATTTTGATAACCTTGATAGTTTTGGGAAAGGGATGAAAAAAAGAACTAAGATGTGTTATGTACAGGTGCCAATATTTTGTGATGAATGTAATTATTATGTACTATAAATATATACTAGTAAAATTTAAAGTTAAAAAAATACTGTTTATGTATTTTGGGATGTGTCTGATGCATACCTCATGGTTAGACTGGAATAACCTGTTTTGGGAGATCAAAGACAAAAAGTGATACCTCATCCCATCATATCAACACTACATGCTACCACTGACCTTTGCCACATGCTCACAAAAGAGTATTAAAAAATTCCCTCTCACATACATTTCTTTACTTATTTTAAATTGACAAAATATTTTCATCAGAAATTTGAATAGTTCTAGAGGCTATAATTCATGACAGAGTGTATATATTAATTTAACAGTTAAGTTGCACTGTCACTTTCGAATGCAACAGAATCTAAATACCAAGTGATTTGACATCTAGAATTATTAATTTTAATATATATTTGAATAAGACTTCTAATTTGTATGTAGAAAGACAAAATTCATCACCCTAATAAGCAAAACTTGAAAATAGACAAATAAACAATAAACTACCAAAATAAAAATCAGAGTATAGGGGCCAGGGAGACAGCTCAATAGAATAAGCTCTAGCCTCACAAGCACGAGGGCCTGAGTTCAATGCCCGTTTCCACAAAACAAACAAGCAAACAAACAAACAAACAAACAAAAAATCAGAGTATAAAAAGGCCTAAAGTAAGTCCCAAAAAGTTGCTAAGCCCTTCATGAAAAAAGAGTGATCCATGGATTCTCCCATAAAAAAGGAATAGTATGTGAGAAACTACTTAAAGAGAAGGACCAACTGAATGACGAAAGAAGAAAAGAAAGAAAAAAGGGAAGTATATAATATGTTACATATTGTTTTATATATATAATAGCTTGGATAGTTGCGTTGCTGATTTCTACTGTCTTATTGAAAGAACGGTTAATGCTTAATTGTTTTCTTTTTTCATTAATTTTGTATGCTTATATCTGGTAATCTGAACAAATTTGAAGACAACAATATGCAACATAGCAACGGTTGTTGAATTCTTACCATCTTGTTTAGTGAAATTCTGTATCACTTCTAATTTTTTATTGTATTTGATTCTCTTAAAAATGAAAAAATAAAATAAGTAGTATGAAGAAGGCAGCCAAGCATTAAACACCAGGCAGCTCTGTGTGGGCTGGCATTATAGCATACATCTCTAGGAATCCTATTTACTCTGTGAGCATGCTTTCACCTACAAAGTGTTTTCCACATGTCTTTCTAAATATGGAGGGTAATTTGCCCAAAGCAAAGGGGGGATTCCTATACATCAGAGGCCCTGCAAGCATTCAGCTATCGATTAAATAGCTAACAAGAGAGCTAAAAGAAGCCATTTCAGAGCATTCTGGGTCTTTACAGATCATAAGCTAGCAGCACTCTAAAATCCAGGTAGAGATAATCAGTTTGAAAGATAACTCCCCAATTGCAAAAACTAACTATCAGGACCAGAGAGCAAAGAGAACACCTCAGTGACTAGACAAACATACCAGCTGTTCTGGAAACAGGGATATGCGCTGCCAAAATCTGGCTGGTGAACCCTAAAATACAGGAAGGCTTCTGAAATCTTTCCAATGCTTTTATAGGGGGCCCAGTAGGAAGAGAAATCTGGATCCTGTCATTGAAGATTTTTGAACTAGGGATGAACCAAATAAAATTACACATGTGATAAAAGTCCCAACTCTGTCCAAATGCAGTTTACACAGACCTTTAAAGAAGCTTGAAAGAAAAAGAAATGTTCTCCTTTTTGGAGATAAATATTATTTTCTTTAGTTTTTATTGGTCTCTTACACAAAATGTTCATCCAAAAAAATGTATAATGTGTGAGGAAAAGCAAGAAAATGTTACCCAAGATGAAGAGAGGAGCCAATAAATAGAAAGAAATGCTAAAGTAACCCGGAAGCTTGTATTTTCCGAGAAAACGATGAAATAACTCTGATGGAAATGCTGAAAGACCTAGAGTAAAAATGAACACAAGGGAACAGATGAGCAGTTAGATCCTTGGCTGCACATATAAGAATATATGAATCTTGTGTAAATTGTATGTTTGAGGGTCCTTTATTGATTACCTAGTTGGAGTGTTATGTATAAAATGTAAAGATATTTCAAAGTTTATTTTTCTTGATTGTAAAGGTTTTGGTATTTCAAGCTTTTTCTAGTTTTTACAATTTTAATTATCCCCATAATCACTGACAGTGCAGAATTGATTAAAACAAATATAAAAATAACACAAATTTTGATTGATAATAAAGGAAACACTTTATTGGAAATGAATTATTTAAAAAATTCTTTTTTCCTTTGGTTTTTTTTTTTTGGAAAAATATCTAACAGAGTGATAGAGGGCTTTTCCATTGATTCTATTATATTTGTCCTTTTAAATAAGCGTGAGAAAGTGCATTAACATAAATATATAGAAAAGACTATGTAGAAATAGACACCTTCCAAGTTACACTCTAAGAATCATAATATTCATCTTTAAACATTGCATTCAGTGATCTGTCAGTTGGATTGGTCCCTATTCAATTTTATTGGAAACTGACTTGAAAAACTATTTTGTGCCTAGTCACTAAAATAAGCAAGAGCAGCATTAATATTTTCTATCCTGGAGATGCTTATACCTTGGCAAATGCAGTACTATATTTTGTGCTGATGAAGTGCAAGAAGGTAATTATGAAAGAGGACATGGGAAAAATAATCTAAATGCTCTTAAGCTTATTAGTTTTAATAAAAAATTAAGAGAAAGTTAAAATTCTTTAAACTTTTGACCATTAAATTTTATCCTCACATTTGTTGGAAAATCTTTGTGTTCCTTATTAGACTGTACTGGGCATAAAATATCCATTAAATCAGTCAATATCTAAATGCATGCTTATCAACTCTTACCAAAGGAAACTTTCTACTTAGATAGCTAATACTGTTGCCCACAAGCAGTTTTCCATTTCAAGATGTTTGGTACAAAAATCATACAACTCCCATGGATGGAGCAAAATTTCATATTTTCTTCTCGCTTCTTGAAAATTGTTGTCAGAGTAGCCTTGAAGAAGGAGGTGACATTTGTGAGCTTGGGCAAGTTTTATTTCATACCTATTGTCAGAGACCAGTGTTTGCTGATGTGGAAAAACAGAGCGAGAGCGAGAGCGAGAGCGAGAGCGAGAGCGAGAGCGAGAGCGAGAGCGAGAGCGAGAGCGAGAGCGAGAGCGAGATCAAGTATCATGGTACTGTGATTTGAGTAAAAAATCAAAGAAATTTTTTCTTCTAATGGTTCAGTGGCTGGTAAAGTTGATTTTTTTATTGTTTTGACCATGTCAGAGGCCTTTGTAATTTTTGAAAAGGTCTCATAATGTAATGATTCTTGATGTAACAGGCGCACATGGAACAAATAAGAACCCGGAGCTAGCTAGCTTTGATTGTTTCAACAAGCTGCCTGTGACTGGTCATAGAATCTATGACTATTTGTATGATTAGCCAAAAAAAGTTAGGAAATATGTCCTCAGTACTAGAGACAGTTCATGCCATCCAACAGAGGTGCAATCTTCCATGTTTCCTCCTCAGTTATAAGCCACAGGTACAGAATTTTCCTCAGTATGTGCATTCAAGACTCGAGTAGTGGTGTAGCTTCTTTTGCTTGGAATTGTAAAATGCTCAATATAGATTATTCAAACACAGATTCTATATTTTATGAAATAACATATTAGTGATAACCCAGTATATTGAAAATAAATCTTACAAATAGCCATTTCATCCAATATATTACAAAAATGTTTAGATAAATGATATTCATAAGCTTGCTTGGATCCATTGGTACACCCTGATCCAAGCTATCATTTCCTGCCTGAAATAATACAATGACTAGTACAGTGGCCTGACCGCTTCAGCTCGTGGTCCTGAGTGTGTGCTCCTGTTAGAAGACAAGAACGTGTCTTATATTGTCACCTCTTATATTGTATCAAAACCTCCCAGCAGTTTACTAGAAAACCCAGCATCATTATTGTGGCTTACAAGGTGTTCATGAAGTAGACACCACTGTCTTTCTGATCCTATCTGGCACCGTTTCTTACTCCCCATTCCCACTAGCTATCCAGCTTTTGACTAATCTTTTTTCCTGCCATGTGGGTTCTTACCTCAAAGCCTACACACTTTTTTCCTCTGCTCATAATATAGTTACTGATGTATTTGCAGGGCTCACCCTCAACCACCCAAACATCCCCTTCTTATGGAAGTTTTACCTACTTCCTTCATTTACATGAGCTTTCTCCTCTGATTCACTTTTATAGCATTTGCATATAAGATATTACCCATTTCAATTATTTCCTTTTGATTTTCTGACACATCCTAAAATTTTTAGCATTGCGAGGGTAAGCATTTGGTGTGTATTTTGCTCACTGCTGCATCTCCAATGCCTAGTGAAATTTCTATCACAAAACACTCAGCAAATATGTGTTGACACAAGGTTGCCAGACAGGAAGCATCCATTCTTCATAAATAGAAGTGTAGACAGCATGAAAGCTCATGTAGTTTACTGAGTGTTCCTTAATGTTTTTCAATTCAAATGCTTAACAAAATGAATACCAATTAGATAACAAGACAGTATGTTTCATAATCAATGAAGATATATGTATTCTAGATAGATAGTGTAGTCACCAGTATGTACACTAGAAATGAGGGTGATCTTCAAGTGTTCAATACTGTTTAGAGGTATCTTGTGCCACAATACCTATTTTAAAATTGAAGCAAGTTGATGCCTATAACAAGAAATTATAATATTATAAACAGAAAGTGTACTTTAAGGTTTCTTTGAATAATTGGGCATAAAACTGTCACTCATAGCTGCTAATGGCACAAAGTACAAAAACCCAATGATAAAAGACAAGGCACTTATTAGACTGAGTAAAATAGAAGTAACTGTGCATAGCAAGTTCCAGAAAGAATGTGGAGAAGCTGGAGCTCTACATTTCTGGCAGGTGCATGAATGTTGACAAAAGCATTATCCATAATCTGCAAACAACAACACATGGAGACATAGCCACACCATAGAACACTACATGTCAATATGAAGTAACAAACTACTGAAGTGACATTCTAAATCATGTGTTAAGTGAAAAAAACTGATCTTATGTACTGAACAATTCCATTTATGTGTCATTTCAGAGAAGGTTGATGAATTTATAATGGATTGGTCATTGCCACAAACTAGGGGATAGATTGTTTTGCTGTAAAAAATTGGTATGATGCAACTGTTGCCAAACTGTCTATACAACTGTTTTATATCTTTATCATGGTGACGGTTACCTAACCTGCAAATGGCAAAACTCAGAATTTTATGCAATGAATAAAAACCTTTATCTAAATATTTTATAATCTGGACTATTAAAAATGGCAAAATTCACTATCATTGGCCCTGGGGAAGCCAGAAAGTATGCATGCCAAATGAACATACACTAGTTTCTTAGAGATCAATGACCCTTTCTGATCACCTTCACCTGTCTCTCTGCTGCATACATACAAACGCCATCCCCAATTCTTCATGTACTTTCAGACAACTTGAAAGGCCAACTTAAGGTGAGCAATGTTACCAGAGTTTTTACATGATTAAACTTATTATTTAATGATATATTCTGTGAGACTTTATATAAGTGTAGGAACATGTAACGTTGTTCTAATTTTTTATACCAAAACTGACCTTTGGCAATGTATTTGGCTAAGCTACTAAGTTGCATATTTCCAAACAGGTTAGGTATGTGTTTAATTCTTGCTTTCTTTTTTATAATCTCTTGACTCAATGAAGAGGTTATTGTCCACTCTTTGGATTCAGAATTATTTGGACCACAGGTACACTCTGTGTAGACTACAAATCAGTTAATCACCTTCTAAATTCCAATGATTTCTTGTGAAATCTCATTAATATCAGTATCTCTTATCTTCAATTTTAGTAAAAGGTGAAAGATTTATATGATCTGAAGAGAAACCAGAGTAAGTGTATTCAATTTTAGAAGAAATATTTTTGACAGATTTGGAGAAAAAGGGATCCTAGCATATTTCAGTAATATCAAATTAGCACAAGAATTTGACATAAGAGTTAACTTCAAGCAAACATCTTGGAAACCTGTATTTCAAAAAAGACCTAGATGTGTAGAAATAGTCTTTGATGTTTTCTATCTGTCATGCATATCTGCTGTGATTTTTGAGAGTGGAATTATAAGCACCTGATAAATCTTTCACATTTTAATTTCATTCCATTGGAAGAATCAGCGGTGTATATGCATGTGTATGAAATTGCTAATAGCTGGATATTGATTGATTGATTTCAACATAATAGAAGAATAAGATCTCACTTAGTAATATTTTTCTGCAATAATCTTAATGATAATTATAATTTATTGACTGTTATATTCCAGACACTCTATAAAGTGTTTTGTACTCGTATTTTTATTTATTCCTCCCTAAATTCTCACATAGTACTTGAATTTTCCAAGCATTACACTTTTTTTTTTTTGCGTTACACTTTTTAGGGATTTAAAGATCCCAGAATTGAAATGGATACCGAAATAATCATGTTTTACAACTTTGGGTGTACAGACAACTTAGGAACCTTTCTAAACAATCAAACTCATATTTCCTTTTAGGTTCTATATCTTTTGAGGCTGACATTAATTTCATTTTGTGAAGCTCGTTTTTTGAATAATGTCTAAGGTACATGCATTACTTTTTAAAAAATACGTATTTTCAGGATCATCTTTCCTTTTGGCCAAGTATTTGTAACCCAGTAACCACCCTAGATCTCTAGTATATACTGAAAAGTAGATAACCTGGATAAATAAATAGTGCAGAAAAACATCTATATAACTTCTCTGTAATTGATGGATAATCATAGCACTTCCACAGTCAGTGATGTGTGAAAATTTATTGCTTGTTTCAAATCTTTTCATCCTGCCCACCCCCAGGACCTCATATATCCTCTTGACTGTCAATCTGACTGATGTTTATTTAAATTCCAAAGCTCAGATGCTTCACAGTCCAGCCATAGACAATGATTCCCATGATCCAATCCCAACACATGAAAGTTCCACCACAAAGCCACAGGTCCTTCTTGGAAACCTCTGTGGCCAACCCTGCAATTCATCCTGGTGCTGGCAAATGCAAGGTTCTGAGTTTGAGTCTCAGTACAAAAAAAAAATTGTCTTCACAAATTACTGGCGGCTGTGTATTTTATTTCTAGAAGGAGCTACCTGTGAACATATTTATAAAATGATTCAGGCTATTTTCTTTAATTCCATGACGGATAGAATAGAAGAAATATTTAGTATTTTTAATATAAAAATTAACATAATTTAGTGGAAATAATAAATTGGAAATAGATTTGAAGTCAAATGCCAGTTTAATTACTTATTAGCTCAGGAGTCTTCAGAAAGTCATTTAACATACCTGACCTCAAATTTTGTATCTATAAAATAAAAACAAGAAAGTCTATTTATAGAACTGCTTTAATAATTAAACATAGGCAAATTAGTCAAACAACAATGAAGAGGTCCTGGACTAAATGCTAGACATTTTAAATTAATCACTAACTCTCCTCCTTTGGGAAACTTACATCTGAGTTGAGGAAATGGACAAATGAGACAGTAACATTACAGAGTGCACAGTGATGTGAACATGAGCTGCCACACCCGGGACAAAGTTGCACATCTTTGCAAGGGGAGATGTTAGGAAGAATCACTTCAACAAGGTAATATTTGAGTTACAGCTCTGCTGAAGAGCTGTGACCAGGAAAGCCTGTCCCAAGACTCTATGGCTGCAGGTTTGGTGGATGAAGAGGAGGATGAAGTGGCATGAGACAGGAAGTGTGGTACTGTAAAGGCTTATACCGCACAGGTTCTCCCGATCTGCAGTGGCCTGCAATGTCATTGGTAATTTCTTTTTGCAGTAATGAGAGCTGAGCTCAGAGCCTTTGCAAAGAGCTACACCCCCAATCCTTTTTAGTTCTTGTTTTGAGGCAGGATCCCATTAATATAGTAAATTGCCCAGACTGAGATTGAACCTCAGCCTCACAGAGCACTGGGGTTACAGGTGTGCACCACCACATCCAGCTGTCATTGAAGGCATTAGCAGCGAAGAGTCATGGTTGGATCTACATTTTGGAACACTCACTCTGGCTCCAGGAAAGAGGAAGGATTGTATGTTGACATGACTTGAGGTAGAAAAATAGGTCATAAGTAGGAAATTAATGCAAGAAAGTATGCACAAAATAAGGAAAGCCCAAAGTAATGTACTGCCACTGGTTCCAATGGTAAGAAAAGGGTGGAAAGAGTTAGGATCTGTCATGTTTTGTGTCTAGATGTTTCCCCAAAGCCTCATGCAGTTATGGGGTGAACTTCAAAAGTTTGTGATTAATTCATGATCCGATGCTGTGACTATGGGTGTGAGTGCTGCACCGGGCCTGGGGCGGATCACTGGGCTGCAGTAAGGGAGGGGTGAGGCGTGCTCTCCCTTCTGCTCCACTCTTCCTTCGCTCTTGCTGTTTTGATGTTTGCCACCGCCATGAACCACCCTGTCTTACACGCCAGCTGAGTACAGAATGAAACCTCCACAAACTATGAGTTAAATAAACTTTTCTTCTTTAATTTTGGGTATCAGATATTTTGTCTCATCAGGGAGAGAAAAGTAACTGAGACAGGATCTAATGCAGAGGAAAAATGGGTGAGCCTTGGTCATGTGGAAATATCAGTTCCAGGTACTGTGGGTGTGCTGTCTAAATCTCCTTGGTCCTCCCTTCTCAGTGCAAATACCTATCATTTTTCTCTGTGAGTGCTGTCTTCCTTTCGCACAGGAAAAAGATGGTGAGCTAACATCCCCTGAAAACAGCCTTTGGATAATGACAGATGGATCTGAAGGACAAATATTCCTGGTCTCTGTTCCTTTGGAGGATTCCTCAGGGGAGAATGAATCTAAGTTATCTTATGAAATGTCAGAGTTGGGCATGTGCCCCCAGTGGCAACCGGCTTCATGATCCACCCCTGAAACTCGCATCACTTCCTCATGCCTGCATTAAAGTTTTTGGAGACATCTGTTTGAATCAATCATTTTCATTCAAACCCTTTCTCAGAATCTACTTATAGGGAAATGCCACCAAGACATAGCAAAAAGACACTGAAGCACATAGGTATGCAAAAAGTGATCTTAGGAGGAGATATAAACTTAGATGTTCATATAGCATGCAGCTGAAGCCAGAGAAAGGAAAAAGCTCATGTTGAGGAAGGAAGTAGAGGAATCCTATTAAGCCATAAAGTAAAAGGGGAAAAAAATTCAAGCAAATTGTGAGAGCTAGACAGCCTTAATAGGTTCCAAGATATTTTTAAACAATAATATGTGTAGGAAAGTTCTCAAAGTTGTCCAGAAATACTGAACTAATTATTTTCTAGTTATGCAATCAATTTAATTTATAGTTCATCTGCTGTACCTTGAAAATTGAGTATTTACTGGTTCTTTATGAGCTGTAACATTTTATGGCCTGTCAGAGCATTGATTGATACAGTGTACTGAAAAATAATCATATAAGATTACCTTAAAATACATACCAGTATCTGTCATTCTGACAGTGGAATTGCAATACCATAAATCCACAAAGATTAAAAAGTTTAAGTAGAATGTTCTAAATTGAAAATTTATTAAAATACCTCAACTGCACCAAAAGGAAAATACAAACAAAATACTAATTTGACTTGAAGAAAACTTAACTTTAGAATCTTAGGACTATAAAAGGTCTCACAGTTTTTATAGACAAAGTTGTCTGCTGTTCTCACTACGTTTCTCATGACACATCATATCCAGATTGGTGTGCAGTCTTACAAGATGCCATCTCTCCAGGTATATTTCCAAGCAACCCAAAGAAATAGGTAAAGGAGTTCTTGACTTATGCAGATTTTGAGAACAGTCTCTCCTAAAGATCAGGAGAAACTGGAAAGCACACATCCCTGTGACTCACTTTCAATAGCTTCAGAGGCTCGTGTGGCCCTTCCATGCACCACAATGGTCTTGCCACAGTCTAATGACCCCCAGTCTGTTCAATTCCTCATGTCCCTTGCAAGGCTCCCTCTATGGATAAAGCAATGTGGAAGATTTTATGCAGTATGACAGTGACAAATATTTATAATTAGCTTTCCAGTGCTTTACTAATAGGCGATTTAAAAATACTATCCAGAGCTTTCAACCAATAGAATGCAGCCACTCTTACTACCCTGATTTGACAGAAAAGTTAGTTTGTTTAAAAAAATACTGAGCATGTAGCTTCCCCCCAACTCTTACTCCCTGTTGCATGTGGGAGTTGAGGATTTGTATTTGGGAAACAATGCTATAAATTCACAAGCAGAAGTGGAATGCTAATTCATTATCTAAAAGTAATTTTCAATTGTTAAGAGAAAACAGAACATTTTAGAAACTAAAAATGTAAACTTGATCATGACCATGGGAAAGAAGCAGGGTGCGATACAAGTCTGAATACAGAGAGCCTTTATATAAACAGTGGGCCTCCACAACCCTCACCCAGAACTCCTTCCCTCTGTGCCCTTTTTCATCCTCTCTCCTGCCAGGGAACTCAGCTACCACTCAAGATGGCCTTTCAGAGTGAGGAAGCTGGGCCGCTGCGTCCCTGCAGGCTCCACTCTACCTCATGAACATGCCAGGGACCTACTTGCTTTCTTGCTGTCTTGCCACATTGCCTGCTCATTAGTCCATCAGTACTCTGTTGCCTTTGGACGTTCATGCTCTCCTTGAAAATTCATTGTATACAAGTCTCCCCACAGATCACATTATACTAGCCTTTTCCTTCACAGCTTAGACTATGTCTGCTTAGGGCAAGAAACTGTGTGTTTGTGTGTCTGTGTGTGCATGATATGTATTGTGTGTGATATATTGGTATGCTGTGTGTGTGTTGTGTTTATTCACCATAAGTACTTGCGTCTTGGCCCTCAGCATCTATGCAGACCTACTGGCACTTGACATCCAGCTCTCTAAAGGCACAGACAGGTCTCACTCATTTTTTCTCTTGCAAACACACAACCCAAAGGAAAGCATCGAAGATTTTTTGGACACCTCCTGCATGCGAGAGACTCTGCTGGCTGCTTTACTCACATTACATCTTCGTGTTGTATAATCTCTATAAGCTGGAGCCAAGTCTCATTTTGTATATTAAAACCTTGACCAAAGACAGTGAAATGTGCAGAATTCAAAATATTGTACTGACAGGAAATGAATTTCATTCCATGGGAATCTCATCACACATTGTTTTGTTTGTGTGTTTAAATCCCTTCACCTATTCTTCACTGCCCTCAGGACAAAGTTCAGACCCAAACTCGGCCACTCTGGCTGCACCTACGTGTTTGGCTTTGCCCTGGTTGACACTTCAGTAGGATGGCACCAGGGGTCTTTCCGTGGACCTCCACTGCTTCTGCTTGCAGTGCTCTCTTCTATTTTTCCACTTAGGGAAGCACTAGCCATCTTCTCTAACTGAGATGGTATTTCCATCTTCTATATCGATTTTTCTGGAAAGATATTCTTCCTTCATCCTATCATATTTGACCAGCATCACTGTGAAATTTCCTTACTGTATCTTAAGAACCCACAGCAATAGACTGACAAACTCATATCACAACTCCTGGAACTAATTTACTTATGCATTTGTCTGTCTGCTGTAAATTCTTAAAGGCCAAGCTTGGTTTCTTGGTTATCCATCTATACTGTATACACTAGCCTTTGTATCCAACAGAATTATCTATAATGTATGAGATGTTATTCTGTGCTGTCCAATATAGTAGTCACTTGTCACATGTTCTGTAGCTTGAAACATGGTTGCTGCAGCTGAAGAACTGAATTTTTAATTTTCTTTAATATTAAGCAATTTAATGTTAAATAATTTAAATTCAAATAGGTACATGGGACTAATGTCTACCATATTGGATGCTATAGCTCTGAAGCTTATAAAGTGTTTGGCACAGAGTTGGTATAGTAAGTATTTGCTGAGTTGGACACAATTCCTTTAGTTCAAGTCATCCAAGGCTTCTCTCTAAGTAATCATAAGCTTTTGCTTGATTTCTAATTCTGCTCAAACACTCCTCATACAGAGACTTCTTGGGCCATCTCTCATCTTCCACATATACCATCAGGCTAGTAGAGAGCATCTCTCTTTGTCTTGGAAATCTTTCTGACCACTAATTTGCTTCTTTTGATTTTTCCTCCTGCTTCTCATTTCTACAGAGGCCATAAAACAGGATTGTATTTCCACCAGAGTCTCATTCCACAGCATGTAACCACAAAACATAGAAACAGAGTTACTAAATCCTCCAGGGAAAATGTATGAACAAGATATCAGCCTGATTCATTATGAACAGTTATTATAAACAGTGGGCTGCTAGCAAATGACAGTAAAACTAATTTGCATTTGCAATGAAATTATGCCACACACATTTACTATGGCTCCCATCCCCCCAACTGCCATGTTACCAAGACCTTTAATTAAAGAAATTCTGCCAAATTGAAAAGCTTTGAGGTTTGTGGTTTGTGTTCTTTATAGTTTGACTTAAAATCTTTGATAACAATCTTAGTTTTGCCTAAATTTCCAGATTGATAGAAAGTCCTCTAGTTAACCAAAAGCAAAAAATGAACTACTAGCCACTTACAACATCCCAGGTACTGAGCTAAAAATCCTCCAGTACTCAGTGCCCAGGAACTTTTGAGTACTTATTTTGAATAGGTGTTAATATTTCCATTTGAATAATGAAGATGAAGGGAAAAGGTTACTATTTCCCCCACAGTCATGTTGAGCTGTTGAGCTGGAAAATCAGTCACAGTGGCCCAGTTCCAACCCCTGGGTCCTTCTTCCTCTACCTTTCTGACCTTCTGCAGTTTCAAGTCATCACTCTAGTAGGTAAACTGGCTTTACAGTAATTGATTTTACAAGACAGTGATTTTTTTTACTGAGGAACATTTAAGTGGAGTCATTTTTTCTTTCATATAAAGTGAGACCTTTAACATCATCAATCATCCTTTTAAAACTAACTTTTAATCTTTTTTATTGGTGTAAATACTACTAATTCCTTTCTCTTTTGTTTCAGTTTCTTGTTTTTATAAACTTTTCCAGGATCTCTGTAATAATCTTAAGGGTTGGACTCTGAAGTTATAAAATGGTACCTGGGTCTACTCGGTATGAAAGAAAAATGGGATTACAGTCTCACAGTCTTATTGCAGTTCTTTGTAGAAGGAACCAAAATTAGCTTTATGAAAATACTCAGTGCAGTTCTATATTTAACAAATATTAGTTCTGAATGTATTACTTTCCTCTTCATCTCTCAGCTTCCTCATTCATAAAATAATAATAGAAACTGAAGGGGATATGGAAGGTTTTATGAGGATCAAATAAATATAATATACATAGAAAAATAATATCTTGTTAAGCAAATCTATGATCTTCACCATTCTTATGATATGTACCAGTTTTATAATTACCATGTCTTAGTATTTACTTAATAGAAAAATTAGGCTCAAAAATGGGTTACTCTGGGTAAAGGTAGGGCAGACAGATGGAGAAATGGAGAAGTTGACTCATAATATAATGCTTGGACATAATTATAGTGGTTAAATGTATGTAGAAAAATCATGTAAGAGAATGAGTTTTATATCTGCTTAGCCAAAGCATTACTTGATATACCTCTAGAATATTTAGTTTACTCAATAGGATAAAATAATAGTGCTTAGACTAATATTGAGTTCAGGATCAACATTCAATAGGTTATACTTAGCTAACTGCACCCATAGGTCTAAATAAGAAGATTTTATCAAGTAAACTGTATTATCACAAGAAAAAGAGTGAATTTAGGATGTGGAACACAGATGTGAAGAGTTAGTCTTCACTGATTTTTAATCCTAGTTCTGCCATTTGTTTATGGCCTTAGATAGGTTAGTAGCTCTCTGTGTCTCAGTGTCATCATCTATAAAATGGAAATAATGATATTACACAACAAATAAGTTTAGGTTATTCCGATAAGTAAATAGATAAATACATAAACTCTCTTAAAACAATGCCTGGCCCTTTGTAAGAACCCACTTGTTCCCTGTTAGAACCTAAGGATGAACCAGTACAGGCACTTCAGTGATGCAAGTCCATGACTACAGTAACCCAAACCTTTCCACATGTAATTCTATTGTGAGTATTAACATTTTAGGAGGAAAGTGGTCCCTTTATTTCCAAACTAGGAATATGAAAAGAAAATATACAGTAAAAATACATCTGAATGAAAAAAAATATGTTTTATCTTCTTTCTCTTTAAAAAACAATGGAAAAACAATACAACTTTCCTCTAACCAGTTTCAGATGCTTTAGAGAGAATTCACAACAAAGAAGACTGGAAATTAATACAGGGCATTAGTGAGGTAAAAATCAATTCATAGTTATCAAAATTCTTTTTGACTCAAAGACAATACATGTATTACAAATATATGATACTGGGATCTAAAAGAAGAGTAAGACAGAAATCTCAGTTTTTAATTTGCCCATGAAAATTCACTTTCTAACATTTATTTTTTTAAACATTTATTTATTTATTTATTGTGTGTGTGTGTGTGTGTGTGTGTGTGTGTGTGGCCAGCTCAGCCCACCAGGGGGCGGGGCTGGCTGGCATGTGGTGCTGGGGGATTGAACCGTGGTCCCTGTGCTTTGCCAAGCTTGTTCCAAGTAGGTGCTTTAGACCACTGAGCCATCTCGCCAGCCTGAAAATTCACTTTCTCACATGGGAATTTTGAAACAATTTTCTGAGAGAACAGCTGATTGGACATGTATGTGTATTTGTGTATCTGTTCATGTACATATGGGTGCGTATGCCTCAGCTCTCTCCAAATAGCAAAGATTGTGGTGCATACTTACAGATGAATGATTTATGATTTGCTTCCAGAATACAAATATGTGTATGGCTTTACCCATCAATCTGTGTATAAAGAGCTGAAGAGAAAGTAAGAGTGCTGCTGAAAGAATTATTTATAATTCTTATCCTAATAATTAAGATGATTTGGAGAGATGACAATAGAGTTTCAGTTCCCTCCAAAAATTGGCACAGTGGTGGACATGTTCTGTATTGTGTGGAACACACCAAATTGATACAGACTCAGAAACTCAAATCAATGATAATTTATTGAACATTATTTAGCCTAAGTCATAAAACAGTAGCACATGCAACTTTGTGAAAATGGAAATACTTTCTAAATAAAAATATACTTAGTCAAAATGATTTGAAAGAATAGCATGCAGGTAAAAATCTAAGATGATATCTTTTTCTGCATTTACTTATTTTTAGACCACTCAGATAAGTGACAATTCAATTTCTCATGCAATAGCTGGCTTTCTTGAGCTGTTTGAGCTGCAATTTGAAATTTAAACTCTACCTCCATTACCAACTCTATTTGTTCCTCTATTATCACTTGCTGTGAGAGAAATAGATCTTTTGAGATGGGTGCTAATTAGGAGATGGGCTAATTTAAAGAGTGGCCCTTTAATTTCTCTAATGTTTATATTATCCAAAATCTCAGACATACCCTTCCTGATTCTAGGTTTAATTTTCAGGATAACAATACCAAATTCTTCACACCCACTTTCTTATTCATACATTTCCTGGCCTGAAAGAACTTAAAATGTTCCAATACCAGAAACACGAATAGACAATTTACTAAGAAGAAAATACATGACAATATACACACACACACACGCACGCGCGTGCGCGTGCACACACACACACACACACACACACACATTTTTCAACCTCAACTATAAATAAGATATTATTTTTTTATCTACCAGGCAGGCAAAGATGAAAAATGTGGTTATACATCCTGTTGTATCCCCACAATGATAAATTTATCAAGCTTTGAGGAATCAATCTGTCAATATACAAATATAAATTAAATGACATATATGTTTGAATCAGGAAACACATTTTTAGGAATGTATCTTATAAATATATTCATATTTGTGTTGAGAGACTGTATACACACTGGAGAATGGCTGGATCATAAATAAAAATAGAACCCTGGCCCACAACCTGCAACAACCTGCCTGCTATGAGTCAGACATTCGAGAAATCAAATTATTGTCTCTGATAACAGTCCAAAAAATTAAAGAAGAACTCCTGTAACACCCCCAAATGTCAGGCACTGATCAAGGACTAACACTAACATAATGTTGTCCAATTTAGGACCAATCACAGCAAACCTTATATGTACTCCTAACCAATTACAAGAGATTTCCCAGTTCTCACCAAAAGCAATCCCACACCAGCAGACTCTAATTGGCCTTTATATTTGAAAGCATTTTCCACTGTAAAAGCTTCTCCTCTCCTCTGCCACCATTTGATACTCTGTCAAACACAGGTGATAGTGGCTGACCTCCTTACAGTATCCAACTCTGGTCAAATAAACCTTGCTTTTCTATATTTGTTACAGAATTGCTTAATATAGCAAAGGAGTGAAAATAACTCACATGTCTATCCGTACAAGATTGCTTACACAAATTTGGCCCATCCACAAATGGAATAATATACAAGTATTAACAAGAAAGAAAGGTAAATATGTATATATGTAGAATTCTGCCACCAACACAAATTTTTTTAAAACTAGAAAATGTGTACAGAGCAATGTGTGTTGTATACAACAATAGATGTCACGACATTTTTAAGTCACTTCACAAGAAATAATTAAGAACAATTATTCAGGGAAAGTGAACTAGAAATCTGAAAAATAAAAACAGGATGCAACATTAGTTTTCCTATATCCTTGGAATCTCTTACATTTTATATTCTATGTCTGATTATCTATTACTTAAAATACATATAATTGATTTTTTATTTTAACTTTTGCAGTGTGTGAAATAAAAATAGATTAGATTTTCAAAAAATCCCCACTTGAATCAATTTATCATTTCAGCCTTAAAGATATGGCAACATATTATAATAATTTCATGGTTAATTTTTTTGTGTAGAGAAACCAATTTAATAAATTATGTCTCATCCTTCTAATCTTCCACAGTCAGGCATGCTGCTGTGTCAATAGAGTAGTTATAGCTGGAGTGGGGATAGCAAAGGGAATGATGTCCAAATTATCAGTGGTAGTCAATGAAGTGCCCTTGTAAACATTATTATAAGAAAATATTGTTACTGGCTCTCACCAGTCTCTATCCTCATGGAAGACCAGAAATCAAACTGTTTCTTACGTATCAGTCACATGCTCTGCATCCTGCACTACAGAGGCAGGAAACGATAGGGAAGAAGGCTGTTAAAAGTACGGATTCCTGAAAGTCAGCATGTTTAACAATATTCCAGATAATTCTTATACCTAGTGAAGAGCAAACTGTTCCCATCGCACATTCCTTTGGACTGAGTTATATAGTGGGGTCTTTACTGAAGAACGACCTCAGCTGGATGCCCACAACATAAGTTGAAGGATTTTTTTTTCTCTTGACCATTGGCATAGTCATATCCCGTGGTGGTGCCAGAGTAGCAATGACATTTGCACTCCAGGTGGTACTGGCATGGGAAGAATTGCTTGCAACCTAACAACAGAGCTGGCTTATGGTACAACTAGAGATTCCACAGCTAGACTGAGATCCCACAGCTTCTTATGTTTTTCAAGAAATTAGAAACAGACCAAAATAAGTACACATTCTAACCAAAGCAATTCAAAATATGAATAACAAATTTAGCAATAAGTAAGAAAAGCCCATGAAAATGTACCAAACAGAAATACAGGAGATAAACAAGTCTACTGCAAGCATGGGCAACAGAAGTGAGTGACTGAGGAGAGTGTATTGGAATGAGAAATACCGTTCGTGCAAATAACCATGTACATGGAAATATGTTAACAATGAGAGAGGAAAGAAAACTGATTCAACAGTTGCTAGATGAAGCAAAGAAGACTAAGTTAAAGAAATTAAGAATGTAACACACATGAAATCAAAGTGTCTTTCCACACAAATCATCACTGTAAGTTTTCCACATATGGGAAAAGAATTCGATGCACAGGTAAGTGAGGCATAGAGGACATCAAATAGCCACAACTGGAAAAGAACTTCTCCACAATACATCACAATCAAACTTCCAGAAGCTCAGCAAAAGGAGAGTCTTAAAAGCTATTAGAGAAAAGCAGCAAATCTCTTAGGAAGGTAAACCCATTAGGGTTTCAGCAGACTGCTCAAACACTAAAGGCCAGGAGAGCTTTAAGTAAGTGTTTCAAGCCCTAAAAAACCCAACATTCTACCCAGACTAATAAATCCTGAAAACTATCCTTCAAAATTGATGGGGAAATAAGTACATCTCATGACAAATAACACCTTAAAAAATTCACAACCACCAAATCAGTACTCCAAAGAACTCTCAAGGACATCCTACACAGACATAATGCACCAACAATGGAAACTGGTCTGGACTAAATCCCTCTAGTAGGGTATGTCATTGCACAAATAAAAAGATAAAGGAATTCACAAAAGAAAAATAATGCACTGAAAGGACTAAGTCAATATAATATCTTTCAATAATAACTCTTAATATTTATGATCTTAACTCTCCAATCAAAAGATAGAGATCAGCAGACTGGGTGACAAAAAAGGTTCAACTATGCATTCCATATAAGAAACACATTTAATATAACCATAAATTAATAGATTAAAAATCAAAAGATGGAAAAATATTTCATAAAATAGGAGTCTAAAAATAAGAAGTAACTATTGTATTGTGATAGGCAGAGTGGACTTTAACCTGTAACTCATTAGAACAATAAAGAAAGTCACTGTCACTACATACCAGTTAATGGAAAAATTCAACAGAAAGTGGTAACAATCATATATACATGCACACCAAACACTGATGTGTTTGTTTAATCTTTGATTAAAATTCATAAATAAATGGTATTGGACAGAATAGATCAAATAAACAATATATTCATAGTGAGAGACCTAAATACCCAACTTTCACAATAGATTAACTATGCCAAAAAAACCAACTAATAAAGGAACAACAGAGTTGAAAGATACCTTTGAACAAATGGACTTAATAGATATCTATAGGGTGTTCTACCCAACATCGACAGAATAAACTTTTTGTCAGCAACACAGGGTTGATTCTCCAAAATAGACAACATACTAGCTAAAAGAGCATGCTTAAGTAAATGTAAAAGAATCAGAATTATCTGGCACACACATATCATCAAGCTAGAAATACATAATAAAGGAAACCACAGAAATTACTCAAATATTTGGAAATTAAACAAAATACTCTTAAGTGATCAAAGGGCCACAGAAGAAGCTAGATCAATTATATGATCAAATGATAGTGCTAGCATAGTACAATGTTCCAGAACCTCTGTGTCATGGTTTGGGGTTTTACAAAGGAATGCAATGTAGAACACATTTTATAATATTTTATAATGAATCACCCAAAGAATCATATACAAGGGGAGCAGAAAATCTGTGCACACACATAAACGCTAAACACTCTAGCTGAGGGCCTAGATTCTAATATCTTACATGAGGCCAGCTGAAAACCTAGAGCCCATAACAATGCCTCCCACAAGTCCAACAGGAGGTGTAAAACCCGTGACAAAATCTCATGAGGCCCACTTCACAGATCTGTGCTGGAAAGGCCCAAAGTTTCAGTGGTAGAAGTTAGAAAGTCTATGCTAGTGAGATGAAGGATCTGTGCTAGCAAGCTGAGGAATCTGAAGTGAAGCCAGGAAGCAATGCTCAAGGGAAGCACCAGAGCTCCCCCAGAGGTACCACAACCATCCTCAGCAACAGTGAAGCACCAAGCTCCTCCAGTGATGAGGGAAGCAGAGTTCCCATCAGGAAAGCCAATGTGACAGTCTTCTCCATGAGACTGAGCAACGCACTATTTCTCCTCTGGAGCCAGGAAGTGATGCTCAAGATGAAGACCAGAGTTCCCCCCAAAATGAACGACAGCCATTCTCAGCAGCAGTGAAGGTCCCAAACTCCTCTTCCAACAAGAACAGCCAAGTTCATCAGGAAAGCCAGCACGAACATCCCAGGAGGATCAACAGCTTCTCCAAACAGCATGCCTAACAGTGTCCCAGTGTCTTCTCAGTTCTGTCTCTTATGCTGCTGGCAATAATTCTCAGGTGAGCCTTCCACACCCAGGTCCATGCCAGTTCAATTCAGCTATATAACAAGCTGACTACCAGTTAGAAATCCACTACACTGTGGGGCACAATGACAGTAGTCCTAAGAAAGAAGGCTATTGCTGTGGATGCCCATAGGAGGAAAACAGAGTGAACCCAAATAAATAACCAAATGATAGACCTCAATGTTCTAGAAAAATGAGAATATAAATTCAAAGCTATTACAAGGAAGGAATTCATAAAGATTAGGTAGAAATTAATGAAATTCAGACTAAAATATACACAGAAGCAATGAATCAAAGAGCAAGTTCTTTAAAAGAAATGAACAAAATAGAGAAACCCTTATCCAAAGTTATCAAAATAGGGGGAACCTATATCAATGCAACTACAAATGAAAAAGGTGCAATGACAGCATACACTACTAAACTCCAAAAGATTATTACTAACTTTTGAAAACTTGTACTTCAATAAATTAGAGAGTCCATAGGAAATGGACAGATTCCTAGATCTTTGAATTCCAAGCCTGAGCCAAAAGCGATAAAAACCCTAAACAGTCCCATAGCAGTAAATCAAAATGAGAGAAAGAAAAGAGAAACAGAAACAGAACTACCAAACAAGAAAAGACCAAGACTCAATGGATCATGTATTCACTGCTGATTCCTGTAAGAACTTCACAGAAGATATAGTGCTAGTGCTCCCTAAACTCTTCAATGAAATTGAAAGGGAAGGAATATTTCAAAACATACATATTCTTGGAAGGTAGGATAAACTTGGTTCCAAAGCCAGACAATACCCAACTAAAAAGAAAACTACAGGCCAATCTCTTTAATAAGTGTAGATGCAGAAATCCTTAATAAGAAACTGGTAAATAAATGTAAGCAATTATTAAAAAGATTATACCAAAAAGGCTTTATTCCACGCATGCCAGGATGACTCAACATATATAAACCAATAAATGTAATATGCATATAAGCAGAAGCAAGGACAAAACTCACATGACATTTCAAAACAGTAGATATGAAAATTGCCTTTGACAGAATTTAAAATTCACTCAAAATTTTTAAAAAACCTGAAAAATAGGCGTAGGAGTTTATTGCAATCAGCTTAAAAACCATTTTTGACAAGCCTAATGTTAACACATTAACTGGGAAAAAGCTGAAAGCTTGCCCTCTAAAATAAAAATAAAACAAGACAAAGATGCCACTATTTACAATCCCATTCAGTGTAGTACATGAAACACTAGACAGAGCAATCAGGCAAGAAAAATAAAAGAGATACATATAGGAAAAGAAGAAGTAAGATAATCCCTGTTTGCAGATGATATTATCCTCCATACAGAAGACACAAAAATCCCACAAAAGATACCTCTAGAACTAATAAACAAATTCAGCAAGGTAGCAGGACACCAAATCAACACACAAAATATATAGCATTCCTCTACACCAATAATGAACTCACTGAGGAAGAAATTAGGAAAGCAATGCCATTTCTAATGGCATCTAAAAGCTAAACAATTATAAATTAACTGAAGGACATGAAGGACCTCTACCATGAAAACTAGTGTTCTGAAAGTAAAACTCAAAGTGGACATCAGAAAATGGACAGACATCCCATGTTCCTGCATAGGCAGAAGTAATATTGTCAAATTGACCATACTGGCAATATTGATATGTAGATTTAATCCCATCTCAAGGAAAACACCAAGAGCATGCTTCACAGAACTAAAAAAAGCAATTTCTTTTTATTTTAGAGAGAATAAACAGATAAATGTAACAATGAAAGTAGCAGTAGGACAGTTGCGATAGTGGGTACGCTGCGTTTGCTGTCTTCCTAGCAGTTACTCAGACCAGAAGATACAGGCATGATGTCTTGTCTAGACAATATTAGCACAAAACTTTCTCTTTTTTTCTTCTTTTTTTTCTTTTCAAAGTTTTATTGATAAACATATAGCAATGAGACAGTTTCAAATCAAATTGAAAGTACAGTTTCAAGAAATAATACACTGCATATATTCTTCTTAGTGGTTAATTGCTATACAAGATGCAGACTTGTGATCCTACTTACAAACACCATTAGAAAACATCATTCTATTCATTAAGAGAATGCAACTATATATCTATCCCAACCACTTTGAATACAGAGATACAAAATGGACATTCATAGTTATACCCCAATTTTTTTAAGTTCCGTTGTTGAATATTATAGGTGTGTAAACTCAGCAAAATATTCTAAAAGAGTCCAATAGCCCATAATAGCATTGGGTCTTCTGTTTAACTGGCAATGTCAGAAATTATTGACCTGAGTCCCCCACAGCTCAACACAACAACATGGCTTTACTTCCTATATTTCGTCTTCATACTTTTCTACTGGATGGTTAAGACCAGGGTAAAGCAGGACCTGTGCAACAAGAGTTGTAGCTTTTCGGTCTGAGAAGGTCAGTGAAATGCCCTCAGGATTTATCCTGAGATCCTGTACCTCAGATTGTAGAACCTTTGTCAGTGTCAGCCATGTGGATGAGTCACGGCCAATGCTTGGCCAATGAATATTAGCACAAAACTTTCTATCCAGTGAACTAAGAAACTAGCTGTGTAACTATCTTAACTATTCTGTGTATGCATATATTTCTCTGTTCTTCCTTTCTCCTTTCCCCCATCATAGTTTATCTTTTCTTTTGAACATTTTTGTCCCAATTAACAGTATCTATTGTACATTTTCTCTCTTATTTACTTAGAACAAGAAATTCTAAAATTTGTATGGAACCAGAAGAGATCCAGAATAGCACAGGCAATCTCAGACAACAAGAGCAACCACAGTCTTTGATTTCAAAGTACAATGAAAGCTATAGTGATAGAAACTGCACTGTACTGGTACAAAATCTGACATGTAGATCAGTGGAACAGAATGAAGGACACAGAAACAGGGTGAAGTGCATTTAGTCATTGAATTTTTTAACAATGGATCTAAAAATCCCTTTGTTGGAGGAAATTTAGCTACTTTACCAGCTAGTGCTGGGATTAGTGTTTACACACAAGCAGAAAACGGACTCAGGACATAAATCTATCACTATGTACTAAAGTACATAGAGGTGCATCAAAGACTTGGGTATTATGAGACAGGCACTTAATCTGCTCAAAGATAAAACAGATAAAACTCTGGAAGTCATAGGCAGAGTTATGGAGTTTTTCACAGTGAAGGAAAGAACCAACAAAGTAAAGAGACAAACTACAGAATAATGAAAAGAAATGTTGAAAATTCTAAATTTGATAACAATGTTTAGGACAAATGTCATTGTTTAGAACACTCTAAAGGTGCCTTCTCTATTTTATCTGAGTACATGATAATTTTGCCTTCTTCAAATAGCTCAAATTTTTGAAAAATCAAATTAAAAGCTAATAAAAGATATTTTTGGTTCTTGGGACTAAATCTAGGGTCTTTGCCTTCAGTTATATCTGCTTACCACTGTCTAACTTTTTGTTTTTAATTGTTATAAAGGGTCTAGATAAGTTGCGAAGTCACCAGACTGGCTTCCAACTTGTAATTCTCCTGCCTCAGTCTTCCTGAGTGCTTGCATAAACAGGATAAAGTTTTTAAAAATGAAAACAAGTGTTTTTTTTTTTTACTTTATTCTTGCCTGAAAGAATAGTCAAAATTATTTTTACTTAATTATTTATCTTAAGAGAATCTTCTTCATTAGAGAAGTAAAGTAAAACATCTGTATGCTCATCCATCTATAGAAATACCAGAAATCTTTATTTCTCGTTTTCTGTTGAAATGAAGATATTGTCATATCACTGTAAAAGATGGAAAGTCTTATCCCTAAAGACTTTCATAAAGAAGAGAGTAGAGTTTTCTTTTTTTTAAATTAAAATATCCAGAAAGTCTTTTTTCTGTGTGTGTGTGTGTGTGTGTGTGTGTGTGTGTGTGTGTGTGTGAAAAGGGAAACATCAAGTTTAATTTAAAGAAAAAACCAGGCTCAGGGAGATGGTTCAGCGCAAGGGCCTGAGTTCAATCCCTGGTTCTGCCAAAAAAGAAAACAGAAAAAGAAAAAAGCACTAGACACTGTCAGCAAGAATAACAGACCAAGCCAACTCCTGAAGAAGTTCAGCACCTTGGTGAACATGTGTAGTAGAAAGCTAAAAGAGAAACAAAATGCTACTTAACTTAAAATATTATAAGGTTTTTGCAAATCAACTCATTTCCTTGGTGAATAACGCCCCTGGCCATGCCCTGGTATCAATGGGTGTGTAGCCTTGTTCCATGAATGTCTGGTGCATTTAAATAGCCCAGTGCTGCCACACAGGACAAATTCTCCATTTCAGCCAACTCTTAGTGGAGGGCAACTAACACAACACTGTCTCCCCGGACAAACAGCATTGGGATATTTCATTTTGTTGATTTGTATATCTCCTATGTCTCTTCATCAATTTCTATAGTGGTCACAGTTTGTTCCACATCTCCCAGTATCATGTTTAAATGCTGATCATAAGTGTGTAATCTGCCTCGAAGCTCTCGGTCCATCCTCATTTTCACATAGATTCACTCATCTAGGCTGAGTGTGAGGAGATCCAGCGGCTCCCCTATGGTGCTGGTGTGTGCTGCTGGTCCACGTCATCTGCCATCTTTCCACCAAGTTATAAGTGCCTCCTTTGTGTTAGGTGCCTCAAAATTGTTTTGTCTAAAACTGTGGACACTTTGGGGCAGATACCAGTCTTTCTGACTGAATGACAGGGAGCGATGTAAATGAATTTCTCAAGGAGCTGACACTAAAATATATCTAAGATACTCCATGGGACACCCTCATTCTATACTTTCTCTTGCACATTTTTAGAAATTATAAATATTAAGGAAGTATCATAGAAACAAAATTGCATCTCATAAACAGCAATTAGCATGCTTTAACCAGCCATTATTTCTAATAGAAAAATCAGAACTCATCATCATGTATCTGAAATATATCTGGTCCTTAAGGACAGAACGCTGAAAAGATCTGGGCCTGCATGTAATCCTTCCTAGGAAACCACTAAGAGCATGTAGCCAAACATCTTAGTAGCTTTAGCTGATATAACAAAATGCCATAGACTGGGTGGCTTATTAACAGCGGAAACTTATTTCTTATAGCTCTGGCGGCTGAAAGTGTGAGATCAAGGTGCCAGCAGAGTAGTGTTCTGGCGAAGGCCTTTTTCTGAATATGAACTATCAACTTCTTGACGAGAGGGACAAAGCAATTCTGCTGGTCTTTCGTCAAGACACTAAATCCATTTGTGAATGCTCCAGCCCTTTGATCCAATCACCCCAAAAGGCCCATCTACTAGTTCCAACACATTAGTGATTAGGATTTGAAATAGGAATTTAAGGGAACACACACATTCAGACCAAAACACCAACCAAGCCTATATCTGAGCCACAAGGTGATGCTCTCAGTGTGACAACACATCAAGCCCACAATGCTACACTAAATATTGTTTGACAGATTCAAGAGTAGATTAAATCACATCTATCAAAAAGGAAGAAATATTTTTTCATTAATTTTACTTGGAAACTAGAAACTAATATGTGAATAGATGTTGAAAAAAATCAACAAATTGCAAAACAAATTGAAAATGAAGTTTCAATGTCAGATAAATTATCTGCTTATTCAACTATACTTTAAATATTAACATCAATGCCCAGAAAAAGTTGTTCCTATCGACATTTTAATAGAAGACTAATGCATTCCCTGGATAAAACATCAGATCCAGTTCTCAGCCACAATCCATGACCTTAAAAACACGCCCTAAATAAACATGCAGACTTGCACAGACATTTATGACGTGTACTTAGATTACCTCTAGGCAAAAATGTTGCATCAGGAGTTTTTAGGCTCAAGTGATTATTTGTCTTACAGTGCTTCTTTTGTACAATCTTGTATAGATTTTTGGGCCATAACATTCCCAACACTGACCTTTATTCTTAGTGGTCTGAGTTTCAGCATAACAGGAAGGTTCAACCTTTTTCTCCAGGAGGTTGTCTATATGGCATATCACCACTTCCCACATTCAGATGTGAACCAAAAAAATCTTAAGTTGCTATCAAGTTACTTCCTTTTCTTCAGCAATTATGGGCAATAATTTAAGCCCCAAAGGCCCTCTGTCTCAGAGTGGGTTTGGTGTGGATGACAATCAATATGTGGAGTTTTTAAATGTTAAAGTGAAAATTGGCACAATACTTCATCTTACAGATGAGGCCAAAATGAGAAATTGATAATTGTATCTTTTTATGTTGGTTCCATGGACCAGCGTATTTCATTTGTCACATGTCATAATTTGAAGCAGTTTTGTCTCATTTTATTAAACTTATTTTACAGAAACAATTTTTAGCCTTAAAATAATGAATTGGAGCTTATTCTTCAATGTACTCTATTTAAGTTTAACCTCTCCTTTTTTACCACCTTACTTTCAAGTTCTGCATAAAGACATTAAAAAGGAATCAATATTAAGTTTTCTAAAGGCTTCCCAAGAATTTATGTATGGGTTGCAGTTCTAAAATAATAAAAACACAAAGAAATTACACAGAATTGATATGAATATGAATATATATGAGTATGCATACGAAATCATTTGTCACAATGTAACTACTCTCCATACACATGCATCAGAATGCATAAGCAAATGACTGAGAAGTCAGTTTTGGCAAGGACACGGAGCAACTGTGACTTTCACTTATTTCTGATGAGAGTACAAATTGATACATCCTATTCAGGAAAAGCATTTGAAAGTATCTTTAGAATTTAAACACAAATAGTTTATAAGTCAGTGATTTCACTCACCCTAGGGCTTGCATATTAAAAAGTGGGAATATTTACCAAAAGTAAGTACTAACATATCCCTAAAAACACTGTTTCTAAAAGATTAGACTGAAAATAACCCAAAGGCCTATCAATAATATAACAGATAAACGTGTTGTAATACATTTGCACAACAACCATACCTCCTTTAAAGTACGATCTATTATTTATAAGTCATTGAATTCAATTTAAGTAATTTAAATGCTAAGGCTCAAACTGGTTTTCCCAATAGCAACATTTACTACTACACAAAACTAGAAATTCACAGAGAGGCTTAGTTCCAGGGTTGATTGGGAAAACTGCTTGGAAATGCTGTCAAGCACATGATCTTTCTAGTTTCAGTTCTGCTGTCTGCACTGTTGGCTTCATTTTCATACTGTAAACTATGGTGGCCATCAATTCAGGCAATATGTCCAAATTTAGTGGGACTATGTCCAGAGGTAGAAGACAAACTATCTTTTCCTTATCATCCTTTACTAAGAGAAAAGAAATGTTCTTTAGGAAAACAATAATACTCAACTTTCCTTCATACATCATTAACTAAAAGTTGCTCACATACTTATTCCTAGCAGGAGAGGAGATATGACGAAATCTAATAGAGTCACTCTATTCCAGAGTGAGTCTCTGCAATAGAATGGGTAGATTTAGTGCTGTTCTCAAATAAAACAAGAGTGCTGGACAAACAGCAGGTTCATACATTTGTCTCTTACCTATAAAAATTCTGTGGTTGTAGCAACTAACTATCTTGAGTCTAGGAAAAAGGAGGTTTTTTAAGTGGAAGATAATATGCAAGTACTGACCAAAAGTAGCCTTCTTAAAGTTCCTGCCTAAAAAAAAGAAAAATAATTAAAGAAATCTGGCAGTTATCATTTTAGCCAAGTGCCTAGAAATAGCATCATAGTGATAAGACTCCTTATAGGACACTGTGAGGCAGGCACTATATTGTTGGTTATTCTTCCTGAAACTGTAACTTCAGTTTAATCCTGAAAAAGGTCAAATTAAGGTGAAAATTAGCACAATACTTCATCTTACAGATGAGGCCAAAATGAGAAATTGATGATTGTACCTTTTTATGTTGGTTCCATTGACCAGTATTTTTACAAAATACGTAACTTAGTATTTTGAGGTTAGTTGGAGAAAAAAAATATTAAGGAAGAGTTATAGATTGGTGGAGACTAAGGAGGCATGGAAATGCAATACAGTGTGAAATCTTGGGCCACATGCTGGAACAGAAAAATAAATTAGTAGAAAATACAATGAAAGCCAAATAAAGTTTGTTTGTTGGCTATTGGCATGTTAGTCATGCCCCCATGACAGGGAGATGGCATGACTGCAAGGCACATGGGAACTCTGCTCGGGGTGTGACTTTCTAAGTCTAAAATCATTCAGAAATTTGAAATTTAAAAATACAACTACTCACTTACTATTCTCCTATTGTTATTTCAGGATTTGAAATCTTCAGTTATTTTTATAAAACTTTTATGTATTTTCCTAATTACCTCTGCAGCATTGGTCTTTGCACCAACTAAATGAAGTAAATTCCATTATAGTACTTATACATTAAGCATGAACACACACACACATAAACACACGTACACCTACACACACACACACACACCCCAATTATCCAAGTTTAAGGAGGCACAGAAAGCCAGCTAATAATAATTTGAATGTTATGACACCAAAATTTTTCCTCTTATGCTATTTCTTTCATTCTTATATGTCTTGCTTTGGAAGTAATTTTCTCAAGTCTTTCAAAGCGCATAAATCTTCTTTCATAATCCTCGTAATCACTGGGAAAGAGGCTCCCTTTGTGTTAACTCCATAATATGCTTTGAATGACAAGAACTGCAGAGGATTTTACTAAGTAGCTTTAAGGTTGTTAATCTGAGGTACAAGAGAGCAAACAGATTTAATAGGTTCTTAATATGATACAAATACTTTGGTGATTTCTCCAGAGTAACTACAAAAAAGAAAGAATATGACACTTGTGATTGAAGCAAAACAATAAGGCAATGTTCCACAAAAACAAAGATAAGAGAAATGCTTTCCACCTGACTATTGATTGTCTGGTTTTCCTGCAGAAAATGTCAACCATTGTGTTTATCCCATCCTCTATGGATATATAGAGAGGAGATTTTTATGAGAAGATAATTTACCTTTCTAAGTCAGAGTCACCAAATGATAGAAAGATTGGTTTAGGGCCAGCCAAATAGCTCAGTGAATGAAAGCACCTGCTTAGGCAGACACAGGGGCTGGAGGCCCCTCCCCTGGGGTGCACTGAGAGGGCAACTGAGACTGGGCATGGTAGCATACACCTGTAATCCCAGCACTTGGGAGGCTGAACACGGGAGGAGCACTATGAGTCCAATCTATGTAGTGAGACCCTGTAGACCTTGTAGAAAATACAAAATACCAAAAAAAAAATATACAAAATACAAAATACAAAAAAAAAATACAGAAAACAAAACAAAAACAAAAACAAAAACAAAAAAACCGGAATGGCTGGCTTAGCCAGAGCTCTGAAGAGGACTGGGAACCTGCCAAACTTTGCAGCTTTTGAACTCCATAAAGGGACTTTGGATTTCTTCACTCTGCATCTGGGAGGAAAAGTGAAATGACTACATGATGAGTAGAATGGTGGACAGTGACGGAGATGGCCATACATTCACCGAATCTCATTTCTCCTTCCTTCAGGGTAGACAGCCAGAGGTCATGAAATAGAATTGGGCCATAGCATGTGTGAAAAAGTGATGCTTTCACCTGCGGTGCTGACAAATAACACATCCTGTGTGATCCCCTAAGCTTCCCTTCTCCCATCTTCAACTGGATACTTACACTCATGACTGCCTTGTTTGTCCTGCATTTGAGTGACCCTTGCCTGCTTAGTTTCTAAACCTCAATCCCCCACTCTCTTACCAATCTGTGATGAACTGCAATGTGAGCCAGAAAAACATGTATTATTTTGTGCCACTGAGATTTTGGAGTTTTGTATTGTAGCAGTTAGTCTAGTATGACTAATGTAGTGTTCCTCGTGATTTAGGAAACAGTGATACAGGAGGTTCCTGTCCCTCAATGTACTAAATGACACATGCTATGACTAAATAGATCAAAGTCAGGGAGACACGCTTAAATGTTTTTCTACTACAATTATGTTCTTTGACTTTTGTCTTACACTGTCTGCACTAAGGTTTGATTGTATTTGAGCTTTCGGACAGTAAGATGCTCCAATAGCTCTAGAACAGTGCGAGTTTATATCTGTTGCTCTGATATGAGGATGAGTATTAACGATTACTCCCAAAAGCTTGTATATTAAATTACATGGTTGCCTAACAGTAAGATACTTTATACCTTTCTTGGGAGTGAACGAGATATAAATAAAAGCATGAATAAAACTGATTTATCAGAATAACATTATACATTATGAATGTTTGAAGTTGCGTTTTTCTCCTTTTATGTTTTAAATAGTAAAAAATACAGCACTTTCTCTGATGTATTATATCCTTATCATTTCTTACATATCAAAATTATTACAAATGATTAATGAGAAGCCTGCAGAATATGGTGCTGAAATTCTTTTTATTATGAAGAAAAAATGGTGTTGATATATATTATATTATATATGTTATTAAATATCAATTATAAAAATGTGAGCATGGTGATTGTAGATAAAGAAAGTCTACATACAAACTTAAGATTTTCATTAGAAAAATAATGTATACCACATATCACACCTAGGTAGTGGGAAATTAAAGTTTGCATTAAAGTCTATGCATAAAAATTATTTCCATGCAAATTTTTTCCATTAAAAAGAATTTCAAACCGATAAAAATATACTTTATTGTCAAACTGAGGTAATTCTTGATTTTCTGCATCATTAATTGCAAATAGATATTTCTTCACAGTCCTTAGAGACACTTTTAAGAAATCACTTTAGACTACTTTTCTACAACAGGTTTAAAAGAGCAACAACAAAAAGGAAGCTCTAATGATTATGATCATGTTAGGGTTAATTAGAAATTAACCTTAAAATAGCTTCTTTTTGAACAATTACAGTGAAGAAACTTCCCTTTCAATAAAAGACCACAGAAGTAAGAGAATGATTCAGTGAATACAGTGCTATAAAATCATAAAAGCTATCACATGACATGAAAAGGACAATGATATGTTACTAAAAGATTCATCTTTACTGTATTTTCTGTAACAATACAAACCCTTCTCATTCTGAAGATAATATTTCTATTGTATTTTTGGCATGGAAAGCTTATCCATTTTATTCATGTCACCACTTGAACTTACATTATTGAGATCTTCTTCATCTTAGCTCTAATTTATTATAAAAATATCATTATCAGTTCATAAGAATTGATCACAAAAGATGCTGAAATTTTGTGTTTTAGCTTATACCTGCAAACCTATTTGAAATGTGCTCTACCACATTGAGCTGCTGTCTGAAACAGCTGATTTAAGTCCTTGATGTACTACGGCTGGTCCCCCATTCATTGTGTTATCATTTTATACAGTCTGTCCATAAAAACCCCAAGAGAAGAATGCACTGTCTGTCCATGAAAAATAACCCACCGTCTGTGGCTTATGGAAACAACGACAGAATTTTAAATACCTTGGAAAAGCCAGGCACAGCCATTTACATGACACTTGCCAGCATCTCTCTTGTTGAACGGCAACATTCAAATATAATGAATAGAGAAACACAATTAAATATGCACTCTAATGAGGAATGGAGAACTGAAACTTTTGTCACTTTTCAAAAACAAAAGCTTCCAAAATTCAAAATAATGAAGTAACATGGCTTCTAGAGAGAAGTAAGGGTTGCATTATTAGACACAGCAGTAAATGTCAAATATAACATACTACAGCAATATTCTTCATTTTGACTATAACTGTTTTCCTTCTTGTTCCCATGTAGTTCCTGCTGTTAACTGTTCATCTCCCATCAATTTTATTCTCATTGCTGGTTGCCCTGGTCAGGCAGAAAGATTAACTTGGTTTAATTAAATGCTCTCGCTAATAAAGGGAAGCTGAGAGGACCTGGACATCCCTACGGCACCCACTGGCACACTGGAGAAGGTGATGACAAGCCTTGTGCTTACACAGAAGGTTGGATTTTATTCCTGCTTTGAGTTAAAAACTTATAAAACTATTCTTTCTGAAAAATTTTCTGAGTCTTGATGGCCTACAGAATAAAAATAAGTTACACCCAAGATAATCGTTATTGATTCTTGCTACATGAAATTCTATCATAATGACTTCCGGTATTAATAATAATCCATTAATTTTTGCTTTCATTTTAATTGTGGTCCAAACATTGCACTGTGAACCTTGCAATTTGTTCACTTAAAGATCAATAGAATTATGGACTAAAAGCTGAAATATTCCAAGAAGTTACTAGTTATTTTCAGCTCAAGGGATAACCATAAGAGTCCTTTTTTTATTTTCATCTTTACCAATTCCAGTCTGGTAAAAGGAAAATGAACACTGAAGGAGAGAAAGAGAAACAGTAACAGATTGTCCGATAGTTGGGAAGGCTACAAAATACTTTCCACAGATGAGCAGGAATCCAAAGGCCCAGGCAATACTACCATCATTAGCCGATAACTGCGACTCTATCCATGGAAATTGGGTTAACTCCCCCATTCATACAGGAAATTTGGATGAAACTGTGAATGATGGCAAAATCTTCAGGTTCACGAGCAACAGAAAGTATAGAAACATTAGCCCCATGCATGACTGCTCTTTCAACTTATCAGGCTCAAACTGGAAAATTTCTGCTGTTTGGACTAATGACTGTCTATGTTAGAGGTAAGTCTAACTTTTAAAAATTATTTTAGAAAGTATTTTTCAATGGTTACTACTATAGTATATATGTTGTGTAATATAAAGATGTTTCAAAAAAATTAATCTGCAAATACTCCCCATCTAAAAGCATAGATTAGGGGGTTTTGTCCATAATTAATACCACTTGTCTTTGGCTCAGATAAACATGTATGATGTGCATGTATGTATACATATGTAATAGATCAACATGCCAAGTACTGTCTTGTGCACTGTCTATACTTACTCCTCACAATGACTCTGAGAGCATTCTTTTCCATCTTAAAGGGTAACCTGAGACCTAGAAAATGTAACTTGCTATAGATGGCTATACAAATTGAAAACTCTGAAATTAAGTTCTGCTAGGCTTAAAGCTACAGTTCATACTAGGGACTACTCTAACATGTCATACATGATCAAGTCGTAAATGGACTTTGATATATTTCTTTTAATTTCTCATTTTGATAAATGAAATTCTTGTATTTTTATTGGCTTTCAAAAATTTATTTGAAGAAATTTAACTTAATTATTTAATGTTTCTGGGATATTTATATATATCTAATTTGTTTATATGACTAGCCCAGTAATGAACAACTTCTTGCACAATCTTGTCTTTCTCCTTTAAACTTTAGTTCACCCATCTCTGACAAAACAAAACAAAACAAAAAAGGGGGATATAATTAAAGGACCTTTTTGTAGTAAAAAAAATAATGTATATACAAAATAGTTAGGATAGATATATAGCTACTTTCTCTTAGTTCCATGAGAAGAAAGGTTTGTATCTTCTACTTTTGTAGTCTGTATCTTGTCCTCTGAATAACTACTATGAAGACAACAATAAGCCAAGTAGTAATTATTGTAACTGTCATACTAGCCTGTTTTGAAGCCGTTTCATTGTTATTTTATTTTCTCATTAAAATGAATAAAAAATTTAAAAAATTCAGTCCTAAGGATAAATTCCCAGAAGCTGTATTGTTTTGTCAAGTATAATAAA
>NW_004524691.1:5966617-5967217 GCF_000260255.1 Octodon degus | reverse complement strand
GAAAAAGATGTGGTATTTTTACACAATGGAGTATTATTCAGCTATTAAGAATGATAAACTCGAAGCCTTTATATTGAAGTGGATGTCACTTGAAGCTATACTCATAAGTGAAATAAACCAGATACACAAGTGTAAATATCGTATAGTCTCCCTAGTATAAGAACTCAAAAGAAGAAATACAAATAGAAAGATACAATACAAGTAAAAGGAAAGCAGAATCTTGAGGAATAATCAAGAGAGAGAAAGGAGAAGAGCTAGGAAACATGACAATGTCAAGCCATACAGTTATATGTAGAAAATGGGCAAGACAATGATCCTGAGAACCTTCAGAAGATTTTTTAATCTAACAATTAACTGGAAAGATTATTACCCTGACTAACTCTATATACTGATACCTGTAAACTAAACTACTGCACTGCAGATGGTAATCTGTAATAGTAGTTTCATTCTTGGAGTGCCTGTCATTCTGCTCTTCTGAATAGGTGCTACTTGTCATGACATGCCAGTTGCTGCTATGATGTCTCTCGGGTAGATGGTTGCTAAAAAAGAAGAGGGTGGAAAAGGAATATTGTGGGACTGTCCTGCTTCAAGGTTGTATAT
>NW_004524691.1:5963086-5966166 GCF_000260255.1 Octodon degus | reverse complement strand
TATTATATTCTTTCAGCATTCTGAATGAGTTCCTTCTTATAGTAAGCTAAGTATATACAAAACCATCAAATGATAAAGACTCCTGCCCTCCTCTAATATTTAACTCAATTAAGGTAGAAAATTATTTAATTATATATTTTCAGGTCAACTAGACAATTTCTGTCTTTCAGATGCATTTATTTGAATTTGCCCCTAGATATTTGTACTCAAATACTATGAAAACAAAAATGCAAATTATCACATTAGTTAACAGGAACTTATTGTGATACATGAAGCAACAAGGAATTGAAATGTTACATCCAAATTGATCATGTAACATAAATTTAGCTAAGTTATCAGTCCAACACATCATGTCAAATTCCTCTCATGACCTGCACTTTGTTTTATTTATTTATTTTTAAATTATTTAGTACAGAGTCTCACTACACAAATCAGCCTCTTAGCTATTCTTCTGTTTTCAGCCTCCCAAATGCTGCAATAACAGGCACATGCCACCACATCCAGTCTCAGTTGCCATCTCAGTGCAGGGCATGGGGGGTCATGGCATGCCGAGGATTGAACCCCGGTCCCTATGTCTGTCTAATCAGATGCTGTAATCCACTATGCCTTGTTTTACATTTCTTCTAATAGGACTTCACATTTTGGTTGACGTCATTATTACCTTGAGAGCTCTATGTTACTGCATGTAGCCTGTGATTGAGGTGAAAGGTGAACTATGTGTTGAAAAATAGGAAGCAAAGTTTGAGAAGAGTGATTGCCAACAATTTTAAATAACCAATAATTAGTTGAGGGATAGTTACATATGAAGCAAAACGAACTCTACATTGTCTTGACCAGAGCATGGTTGTGATGCTACTTGATTATGGCTTGCTCAAACAGTACTTGAGAACTTACAAGTAATGACCCCTGGGTTCAAATTACTCAACTGAAGAATCAGTGAAAGAATGTGACTAGCAGAGACAAACTGTTCAATTAATCCACATTTTCTTCATAAGTTACAGGATGACAAAATTCAAACAAGAACTTCTAAATTACTGCAAATAGAAAGGTTAAAGTAGTAGGGTGTTTATGAGCTATTTATGTAAAATAAGATAGCATTTTTAGGTTCCCAATCCAATCTCAGCTCCATACTTTTGATAAATCTGTGGGGAATTGATTTAATCCCCCAGTTTCTTCACTTCATAGATGAAGATAAAAGATGGATGTAAATGTGTTATACGATTAAGTGAAATAATTCTAAGCATTTAAAATGGTGCATAGTACTTGGTTAAGAGTTCAATACCTATCTGCTTATTCAGTGGCATCCTGCAAGCAGTTGAGAAGAGCCTATGAAGGCCAAAACTTCAGGAATCTTTTAAGAGAGTTGTTAAAGATAGCCACAATTAAAATATCTTTATAATGGGAGTATTGTATCACATAAACTGGTAAGCACTACTAATTGAGATTTTTATTCAGAAAGAAGTTGTTAAACATTATTTACTCATATATGCATTGTTATTACTGCCAATCCACAGAAAAGAAGTGCTGCAGAGAGTGACCATGCCCATCAGTCGAGCAGGCAGCTGAGGAAGCCATGGACAGCAGCCATTCTGGATCGTTCTAGGCTGGGCATGAAATCACTGCATTCAGTGTATAGACTCCATTTAAATAATTCCCATACACTCATTAGTTAAGTCATACTGAATTAGAACTTCAAGAAGTAATTTGTTACTAAACTAGGAAACATAGTTATGAATGGAAACAGAAGAGAATTTAGGGTGGACTAAATTCAGAAGACGATTAGGATTCTGCCAATAGGTAAAGTCAGTATTGATTCTCCCTTTCTCACTTACTATCTGAAAGTTTAGGCTATTTAATCATCTCTAAATCCTATTTTCTTATCTGAAAAAAAAGAATAATAGCACATAACTCATAAGATGATTAGGAAGGAGTCCTAGCCCAGGCCCAGTGAGTGTGTGGTAGAGCTTCTGGAGACCCTGCACTGGAGGGACCTACTACTGGTCCCAGCCCAGGCACAGTGTGGGTGAGACCCTCTTCCACCCTCTTGGCACGCCCCCAACAACTCTGCAGCACCCCCCCACCCCGCCCGCCCAGTAGGGATTTCTGACGCTTGTCGGGAATCGCCAGACCCAGTCCTAGCCCAGGCCCAGTGAGAATGAGGGAGAGCTGCCTCTCCCCCTTACTCCACCTTGACCCCTCCAGGCTCAACTCAGGCCTGGCATAAAGGCCAGGGTGAAACCATGCAGCTGCAATCCCTGCAGTGAGTGTAGAGGACAAAACAACGCAGCTAGTACAGGAGAGAACATCTTGCCAGAGGGGCACAACAGGTTCACCCTCAAGGGCAGCAACAGGAAGGAGCTGAGCACAGCAGCCAAACCCAAGCCAGGTACAGCTGGATAGATCCAAACTTTGTAGATCTGAACCTGAACTTCAGAATGTGCTAAGGTTATAACTACAACAAAGATCTACAACAGGTGTCAGAAGACAGTGCTACACAAAAGAACGAGAAGGAACAAAATGCAATCTCAGAACCCAAGCCCACCCGTAACAGGTGCAGAGGACACTAACACAGAACAAATTGGGAATCACACAGCTGAAAGCAATGAATCAACAGCTTCTGAAATAAAGTAACAGCTGCAGAAAGGTATGCAGGAACTCAGGTTGGAAATAAAAAAAGAAATCAATGAATTAATAACATCTGCAGAAAAAAATCAAATGCAGAAACATATGGAGGAAACCCAATGCCCAACCAGAGCAAGTGCAGAGGACACTAGCTCGGCTCAAATGTATGAATTAATAGTGTCGATAGTAAATAAGCAACAGCAGAAAGTTATATAGGAACTCAGAGCGCAATTGTTTTCTGTAATAACAAAAGAATTCTCAGAACTCATAGCATCTGAAGTAAAGAAGCAACTACAGAAACATAGGCAAGAAACCCAATCAGAAAAAAAAAACACTGCAATAAAAGAATTTATAACTGCTTCTAAAGAAGACATTGATAAAAAAAAAATAGAGGAGATTAGAAAAATGACAGATTCCTTGAATGAGCAATACAGGAAAGAAATAGATCGCATGAAGCA
>NW_004524691.1:5961272-5961989 GCF_000260255.1 Octodon degus | reverse complement strand
CTCAGCAACCAATGGGTCACAGATGAAATTAAACAAGAAATTCAACAATATCTACAATTCAATGAAAATTCAAGCAAAACTTATCGTAATTTATGTCATATGATGAAAGCAGTTCTCAGAGGGAAATTCATAGCTGTGAACTCACACATTAGGAAAACAGAACAGAAACAAATAAATACCCTAATGCCACACCTTCAACAACTATAAAAGGAAGAGCAAACCAAACCCAGAGCCCAAAGACGGGAGGAAATCATAAAGATTAGAGCAGAAATTAATTCCATTGAGACAAAGAAAACAATTCAAAGAATTAAGAAAGCAAAAAGCTGGTTCTTTGAAAGATTAAATAAAATCAATAAGCCCGTAGCTAACCTCATCAAAAAGAAGAAAGAAAAAATTCAAGTACAAGCAATAAGGAATGAAAACAGTGTACTTACCACAGACCCAATGGAAATTCAGAAGATTATCAATTGCTACTTTGAAGTCTCTCTCTCTCTCTCTCTTTTTTTTTTTTTTTTTTTTAGAACTGGGGATTCAATTCAGGTCCTTGTGCTTGCTAGGCAAGTGCTTATTCTACTGAGCCATCTCCCCAGCCCAATAGCTACTTTGAGAATCTTTACTCTCACAGAATAGAAGACACAGAAGAGATGAACAGATTCCTAGAAAGGTACAAATTACCACAACTGAATCGACAAGATATAACCACTCTCAATAGCCCAA
>NW_004524691.1:5917451-5956756 GCF_000260255.1 Octodon degus | reverse complement strand
CACTAGAAAGAATGTATGCAATGTGTTAATTATTGAAACTGTCCTACCAATTTGATTTGAAACTGTCTCATTGCTATTTGTTTATCAATAAAATTATGGGGGAAAATGATTAGGAAGATTTATAAAATAACATGTTCTCAAGAAATCAATGTAAAGAAGCCATTCATGTAATTTTGTCTACTTTCTCCTTTAAAATGACAATTTTAAGTGTATTTACATGTTGAAAGAAGGCAGCAATGGAAATGAATGAAAATCGTTTTTCTTTATTTTTCTTCTTGTACTGGTATCAAATTTCCAACCTTGCACTTTCCAGGCAGGAACTTCTGCCACTGAGCTATCTTTCCAGCACCACCCCGCCACCAAGAATTTATTATTGAGGGAAATAATTTCCAGGGAATTTGGAGAGAGACATATCAGAGAAATATAGAATGTTTAAATTTGGACAGGAAAAGGAAAAATACTTCGTTTTGAAAAAGGGGGTAAATAAATGATTTAAATAAACTTACTAATATGGATTAAGATGGTCAAGAATGCCATAACCAACAACTTTTATTTTCTCTGTGATTTTAAACAAATGTTACTTGAGAGCTTGGAGCTAGGGAAGAAGGGAGACAGGCAGCATGGGAAACTGAGAAGTTCCCCAGGGAAGGAAGGTTTGCTGAAGAACATGAGGACAAGTGTGGGTGACTGACATGGTTGTGAGGAGTCCTTGTAATCATCAGGTCAGTAGGTTATTGGCCAGGTATAGGGGTTGTAAGAACGCCCAGTGGAACGGAACCAATAATCGCAATCAGCAGGGCAGAGCATGAGGCAGGAGAGGGAGGTGCTACAAAGAGAGTGAAGTGAGGGACAGATGAGAACAAAGCTTGGAATTCAAAGATGGTTAACAGACACACAGAGAAGCAGAATAAGCCCAGGTCCCACCAAGCTCAAAGAGCTCAAGCGATGAGAGTACAGGAACAGCAGGGGCTGTGGCCAGAGCTGGGTGCAGAGGAATTTATGAGGCTAAGGCCTCCGTGTACTAAAGCCGTATATATAAAAGCTTTGTGTGTAACATTCTGGGCGAAGGTCAGGGAGTATTACTTGGAGCCAGTCCCTCTAAGCAGGAGGTGAAGGCTGAATGGTTACGGTTGAGAATACAGACAGAATGCCAAGTTAATCTCTGGGGTGCCTTTCTGAAAATGTGTCTGAAGGAATTTCAAAGAAAGACATGGATCAGATGTTAAACATAATTAGACATACCAGTGAAATAGGTAGATGGTTTTTGCTTTTTACTGGTAACAACTTCCACTTGGGTATGTCAGTGTGCTTATATGTTTACCTAAAAAATTAGTCTTGTTCCTTCATAGCCACATGGCAGCTGAGAATATGAAAAGATATGAAAGCCACAGAAGGACTAGCTATAAAGCGGGAAAAAAACATAACCATGAAGATGCCATCCTAGCTCTGTTTATGAAGGGAAAATACTGGAAATGTCAATACAATATAATGGATGAAGGAGTTGTGAAATACATCCATGACATGAGGCTGGCGATGTAGCTCAGTGACACAGTACCTACCTGGCAAGTGCAAGGTCCTGAGTTCAATTCCCAAGAGCAAGAAAAAGAAAAGCATACTCATGATAAATACCCTTTTGCAATGGTTGTCAGCCTTCTGTAGTAGTTTAATCATCTTCTGGGGAGATGTAAATTTTTTAAACTACTAGATTTTGGTTAATTAGCCCTGTAGTATGAGTTCTTTCAGCTAGTTGAAACCAAGCATGCCTTCCAATTGTTCGGAGCTGAGGATTCCTCATCCTGGAAATATCCAGCTAATGAATGCAACATGGGTTGAAGAAAATTGTCATACTGATGTTACAGCTGAACTGTCCTCACTACTCCTAGCAACCAACATGAAGCATAGCAACAGCAGCTCGTGCACTGGAATGACATTGTTTAAAATAAACACTCTTGCCAGTTGGTGTTTGTAAATGATCTTTTAATCTCCATCACTTAAACTATGAATGTGAACATATTTTAAGAAAATGCAAAATAAATGAAAACAAAACTACTTAGAAAGGTATACAGGAAAAGTCCTAAGAAAATTCTAACCTCCAAATGGAATTCATGTTTTGCCCTTTGCCACCACCAGAAATTCCACTTTTGGATAATCTGAAAAAATTCCCCCAATGGTTCCTCAAATTTGGAATTCCATGACCTCCTTAAATAGAGTCATCTCATGTCATTCCAATTTTCAAGTATTTTGAGAATATTTTCTATGATAGGAGCCACAAGGATGCTGAGATTAAAGAAAAATAAAATCATAGGACAAACATAAATAACTACAAAAGTATACGGTGCATAGAGAAGCTATGTGGAGTAATAGGGGCAGTCTCTTGCCAGATTACATGGGTTAAATCACTGTTTGATCATTTAGTAGTGGTGTGGCTCGATGACCCCCCCCCAATCCTCTGATTTTTATTTTCTCACCTGTAAAAAGGAGGATAACAGTTGCAACTACTTCTACAGGTTACTGTGAAGCTTAAGTGAATTAATTTATGTCAAGTGCTTGGAGTAGAGCCTGACATACAGCAAGTACTGTAAGTACAAAATAGGTGTGTACTATTATTAATTTTACAATAGAATGTGACAGGTGACAGAAAACAAGTTAAGACATGGAGTGGATGTTTAGGAAGGAGAACACATCTTAACAGATCAGGAAAAACTCCAAGAAGATAAGGTAGCTTTTCCATAAAATGTGATAAGGATAACAGAAGAAGATTAACAAAGTACAAGAGAAATCCACCAGAATGAGAGAGGAGGGTCCTACCTGCAGGAGGAAGAGACAGAAAGTCAGAGCAGCAGGGAGGGGGTCACGGGGACATCCTCAGACATAGTGGGTCTTTAATGTCTTTCTTAGAATAAGTAGGTTTGCCAAGCTTGAAGGTGATAAAAGTGATTGTAGTCAGTGAAAAAGTTCTGAACTTTCATGTAACTTCCTGTGTGTGACCAAAAGCTCGGTTTTGGTTAAATAATAAGTGCAAGAAGTGTAGAGCTGAGGAAAAGTGTTTAGGAGAAGAAAAGAAGAAGATGCTGAAGATAGGGTCTGTGAACTCTATTGCCACTGTGTTAATGAATTGGACTTTGTTACATAAGCCAGTGATTCTCAAAATTAATCTCTAATCTGTATTACAGATGAAAGTAAAGGAGCCAGAGTGGGAAAAAAAAAAAAGGCAAAGGAAAGGGCCTTGCAGAAAAAAAGACAGCCCCAGGGTTAACATCTGAACCCTTTTCTTCTGAGCTCCACCTCCTCTTCTCTGCAAAAGACCAAAAAAAACACCATAGGATAGCTCTTACCCCATGAGTCTGCAGTTATCACTGGAAACCCTTTTGAAGCATGCTTGGACATTATTTGAGGATCAGTGTGTGCAAGTTCACTCTCTGCACGTGGCAACAAAGGCCACACCAGAGAAGCAGTCAGTATGTGGTCATTTGTTGGCAGCCTACCAAACACATGGCGTAGATCATTGTGAAGACCCTTCCCCCATGTGGAAGCAACCCCAGCAGAGATCCAGAGAGGGGACCTACTCTACAGGTCACTCCATTATGCAAGGAAAGTAGTGCAGCGGCATCAGAAACCCTAGCAGAGATACCAAGGACGTAAGCTTCAGAGCCAGGAAATAAGAACACGCCTTCTCTCTTCTCTTCTCATCTCTTCTCCTCTGCCCTCTCCTCCCCTCCATCCTCTACTCTTCTGTTGATTAGTCCAAAGGACCTCTCTTCTTGCTATAGCAAATGCTATCATGGAACTGTTGCCATGATTTAATATCTCTTCAAATCCTTTTTGCCAAAAATTTTTGTTGTGTTAAAAAATCAATCTGTATCTTTCAAAAAATTTTGATAGAAAAGAGGCTGCAGATGATGAAAATTCCATTACTCAAAACAGCATCTACATAGACCTTCTACTTGTATTTATGTAAATGTAAGGAAAAACAGTCTCTGCTGGAACTTGGAGTATGGAGATTTGGTTTCTGTGAATGATGAAACACAAAAGTGTAGCTTCTTGTACAGACTAATGTGATATTTTTGAGAAAAAAAGTAGAGACAGAAATAGTTTTGTATGAAAGATCAAGAATTCAGTATACTTTGTGTTTTTAAACTAAATAATGATTTAATGCTCTCTTTGTTAGAAGACTAAGAAAGTTCTAGAATTTGTAGTTTGAGAAGCTATATCATAGAACTGTCAATGAAAAAACAGATGGTAAAGACTCTCATGCACTAAATGTGTGAAACAAAGGAAGCCAAAGGGAAGTTTACATCCCTCGTGTCTGCCACATTCCATTTGGTGAGGCCTGTGGCCTGGACCTCCTCACTTAATCTTCACAAAGCCCCTCTGAGACAATAAAAAATAATACATCATGGCAATTTATAGTCTAAAGACTCTACAAAACTGCTAATATCTAGCATTAGTCATTACTGATATCTAGCACCTAGAAATTGTACCAAGGTAATAATAACCATAACAATAACTGTGTAGGCTACTTTTATATTTCATTTGAGCTTTTCCTCCCACAAATCACATGAAAAGGAAAGATAGAACCATTATCCATACTTTCCTAAATAAAATAATAATTAAAGCTCAGATTTTGTTGACCCAACTAGTGAAAATTAAATGTGAACTCCAAAAGTTGTGATTTCTCAGTCAGAGTCCTTTCCCTGAATCTCTTCTCACCAGACACTGATGTCCACCTGCAGCCACACAGCTGCATCTGGAACACTCACTCCCACTCCCTACTCTCCTACGACCCCTAAGGCCCTTCTCATACTGAGCTCTCTCCCTGCCAAAGCATTGTTTGAAGCTACTTCAAGGATGTGAAAAGCAGCTGTCTCCATCTTAGTAGACAAAGTTAAGTGCTCATGACACAAAAGAACATAGGTTTAAAAAATGTCCAACTTTCTATAATGGATTACCAAGAAGAAGGGATGTACGCACAGCTAAAATAGATAAATATTTAAGAAAAATAAGTAGAAAAAAACAAGTTATACAGAGGTATGATCTTTTTAGGAATGTTTAAGGCTGCATGCTTGCTATAGGGACGCATACGTGCATATACATATGCACCGATGGAAATACAGCACATTATATACTAAGGCTAACCATGGTTACTTTCAAAGTTTGGGAAGGATACCATGTTTGGGAGTGACAGTAAAAGCAGGCCACACTAAGCAAAAGCAAGCTCCAGATTCACACTGTATGGCTTTGAATTCCATTGTATGAATTAACTATTATGAGCACACAAAAGTTACTTGTTATCCTGTATTTCCATTTACTCATCTGTAAAATGATTGTTTTAGTCACTTACTCATCAGTGAAACACAATGCTGTCACCCACAAGGTACAGAAGAAAGGTTTATGTTGGCTTCCATGCTCCAAGGTTGGCTGGCTGGCTCCAAGTGAGAATACCCAGAAGAGCTACCAAGAAGTAAAGTAGAACAACAGTAGAGATAACTTGGCTGTCTAATTGCCCATGTAGCAAGTGCAAGGACTCGGGTTCAATCCCTGGTACTGCATGCCATGCCAGCCGTGAGTCAGCCGCCCAAACTGAGTATGGTGGTGCACGCCTATAATCCCAGTTCATGAGAGGCTGAAACAGGAGGAAAATCTTGAGTCCGAGCTGCGTAGTGAGACCTTGTACCAAATAAATATGTAAAAAGATAAAAATAAAAATAAAAAAGAAGAGTAGAAGTGAAGAGCTGGTGAAGGAGCTATGTGCTCCTAGGTCATGCCTCTAGTGAACTGGCTGCAGCGAGGCCCCATTGCCTAGCAGCACATTCGCCTGCAGATCTCAGGCGAGTGAATTCAATGGATGGATGAATCAGTGATGAGTATGGCACCCCCCATGATGCAGCCACTTTCCGAAGCCCCCGCCTCGTAGTGCATGAGATTCTGCGCCACACGCTAGATCTAAACTATAACACAACAATGGTGGTATTGACAGGGCCTACTTCCTGCTTCCAAAATAAAGACAAAAGCTTAGTCTCTCTCATTCACTTTTTCCTTCTCTGGAAAGTCAAAACTTGACTCTATATGAAGACTAAAATGATTGGAGGAGAGAATCTGAAAAATAACTGTAAATATACTTGGCAGCATTTAAATAATTTTTCAACTCTGCAGCATATGCAGACAATATCCAAATAAAATTATAAATCATGGTGCTCCACTTGAGAGTTTTGTTGAAAGAAAAATGGCATCTCAAATCTCAGATGAAAGGTGGGATATAAATAGATGGCTATATATTTTCAGATTAAAATTCCTAAAATTTTTTCACCATACAAAAGGGGAAAAATTTAAAGCATCTAATTAGCAGTTCCAGCTTGTAAGAGTTCATTGAAAATAATGATTCCAGTATCTGTCATTTACTATTCATGTAGCAATGTGTAGACATTCTACTTCTAAGGTGAAAATATTCCACATTTTTCTTATGCTGCTAAAATAAATGTTTATAGGCTTTGGAAGCATGACACTTGTCCTAGTACACAATGCCACCAGAATAGCATTTATCAAAAATCCTAAGAAGCAATAATCCTTACTCCTCATCATATAAATGTCAAAACTAAAGTGGTTAAGTAACTTGCCAACTTTCTAGAAGCAGGTAATAGCAATCACATAGTTTCAATGAGATGGCACTGGCAGAGTACTGTCTTTGAAGATAGGACAGACCCACAGTTGTTTTGCCATTCAATTTCTTATGGCTTATCAGTGGGCCCCTTAGTTCATGAAATCCTCTGGAGAGAGAGAGACAGAGACAGAGACACAGAGACAGAGACAGAGCTATAGAGACCGAATGAGCTTTCATCCTACTGAGTTAAATAAATCTGAAAGAAATCTTAAGAATAACAGGCTTTTAAATATCAGCATCTAGTTTGATAGCATGACTATAAACAAAGGGAGGGCAATACAAAGGAAAGAAAGATTTGGCTTCCCCATTGTCTGAGATTTCTTTCGCATTTACCATATGCTCTTTGCCTCATTTATAATTCTTCCAGACTGACTGTTACTTAGCTTTGTTGACAATGATCTGTCAGAATTGCAGCACTGTTTCAGAGCACAAATAAAACACAGGCCAGAGCACAAATAAAACTGACATCCACACTAACTTCACCTCTCATACCACCTTCTTGCATTCAAATAACACTGATATTCATCAAGATAAAGGAATGGAACAAATCTGGTGGCCCAGATAAGTTCATGAAGCCCTTAATGACATGCCTTGCAGCCCTTTAAAGAACAAATGTTCTCTACTTTGATTTGGCACCTCTCTCCACAGGGGAGGATGAGCAGACAGTAGGTCTGAGGTAATTTTCTGTATTGTAGGGAACATAGCATATATTCAAACAAGGAACCTCAAAAGTGATTCTAAGGGGCTGGGGAGATGGCTCAGTAGAATAAGCGCTTCCCTGGCAAATGCAAGGATCTGAGTTCAATCCCCAATTCCGAAAAAAATTTAAAAGAAAAAAAGTGATTCTAGGACTGGCTGGATAGCTCAGCAGATTAAAGCACCTGCTTAGGCAGACACAGGGACCTGGGTTTGATCTCCAGTGTGCTGTGCTGGCCCTGCCCCCTACAGTGCTCTGAGATGGTGATTGAGATTGGGCATGGTGGTACTCGCCTGTAATCCCAGTGCTTGGGAGGCTGAAAACAGGAAGATCGCTATGAGTCCGATCTGTGTAGTGAGACCCTGTAGACCCTGTAGACCTGTACTAAATTAAAAAAAAAAAAGTAATTCTAGACATTTTCTAGCCTAGCTGGAAAGTGCATTCACTCAACATAGGTGACAGCTACATGACAACAAAACACAAGGCAGAGAGAAAAAATTGCTTTAATTATTATCGCTCATGTGGCCTTGATGAAAGCTTATTTAATAGCTATTATTTTCTGTCTATACTAAGAGGTGCTAATTATGGGCATCACCATATTGTATTGAAATGACCATCCAATGTGACAGTTATTTAGAAGCCACCCCTTACTGGCAGTCAGCTCAGGACAGAATACAAAGGCTGGGGCTATTGACAGGAGGAGGAAGTCTGCGCAGGTGCACTCACAATAGGAAATCTATATATAGCCCGCCATTCCCTAAAACAAAGCTGAACTGAAAGATAATGCTGATGCTCAGAAATCTCAGGACACTATATGATGACATGCATATCACTGAGCAAAGAAATTGAAAAGAAAATAAAACTGAGGCTATATATCATATAGTAATCAGAAACTTCAGGAAATAGTTACTTAACTATCACTTAGTATGTTCTACATGTTGCTATAAACACTTGAAAAATGCTAACCTGTCAGTCTTTGTGAAATCCTTAATGAGTAAGAAGCCACCGGAATGCTGAGTTCTGCTCTCTAATTTCCCTATCTCTCCTAGATCTCAGCAAAGTACTCCCCTTTGTAATAGTTATTCAGTCTCTTTGTAAAACACTGTAGTCTTAATGTCTTTCTATTGAATAGCTGGAAAAGACAAAGGAGACATACATCATGTAGAATAAGAAAATACTTGCTTGGCTGTCTAGCAGGCTATCTTGCTCAGTTCATCAGATTATAAATTTTATGTTATTTTTCTGAAAAATTTTGACATACAAAATTAGAAAGAAAAATTGTATTAAACCCCACATATTCACTCCCTGGACTTAACTGCTATGGAGATTTTCCTACCTCCCTTGCTCTTTTTCATAGCCCTCTCTCTCCCTCTCATCTCTCTTGCCTTGCCTCTCTCACCTCCCCTTGCACCCCTCAACTATTTTAAAATAAATCTTAGACATGAGGTCATCTCACTGCCAGAATTTCAGTATGTGTCTCTACAGTGGCATGGAGGTTTTCTTTAATAATAATGCTCTAACCATAATGTCATCTTTACAACTAATAAAAGTAGAAATAACATTTTTCTATAATTTTATCCCTGTTCTTAGTCAAGTTTTCCTGATTGTCTCAAATGATTTGCCTGAATTAGCAGCCAACCAAGTCCACACATTGCATTTGGTTGTCATGTTCTTTGACTCTCAATGCAATCTTCTTTTTCTACTCTTTTAGGTATTTTTTCCAACCCATTGATTTATTGAAGAATCCAAGTCAGTTGTCTCACTGAATATCACATATTTGCAGCTTTTCTGTTGGTGACTGTGTGAGGTCACTGGATTTGAATGCCCACCTGCCATGTTTTCTGGAAATGGTAGTCAGTCACAAAGACTTAATTAGATTTAGATTTTGCCATTTCCATAGGGCCAGGTCATAGGTGGTACTGTGTACTTCAGATTGAATTAAATCAAGAGAACACAATCTTACTGATGCTGAGGTTGATCAATCAGCGGGTTCAGGAGATGACAGTTTGATGCCTGCTTGGTGAATTTTCCATCAACCTTTCAACCTGTGGTTTCATCCATTTGTGACCATATTAGATCATGATCTATTATGTTTGCAAAGTTGTGAATCTTAATTATATCATTTTCCCCACATATCATGTTTGGAATTCTGTAAAGAAATTTGCATTATTAGCTGTGTTTACCCCAAAATTTGATATATACTAGAAAAAAGAGACTATATGCTTGATTCTTTCATGCTAATTACCTGTTTTAGAGTAATGACTTACTGCTCTCCTTATTGCAGTGGTGTCCAATTATTTCTCTTTCTTTTGACAGTTTAATTACGAACTCATGATTTCACATGTACTTATTCTATTTCTAATAATTATATTCATTATCTTTCTCCTGTCCGTATTTCTTAGCTTCAGTCAGTGGAAGTCTTTGTGTATTTTAATACACCATTGATTTTTGGAATTTTCCCTAGGTACTTTTTATACTTTCTCCCCCAGATGTGGGATCAGCCACTCTTCTAAGTAACTCTGCCTCTTTTCAGAATGCAGTGATATTTGGAGATTTCAGTCCAGCTATGCTCATCTGTGTCAGGTCATTACTGATTCTATTTCTTCTCATTTACTACAACTAGGAAATACACCTTCTTAAAAGAAAACAATGTAAAATTTTAAATTTATATCATCATTGTAATTTTATATTTAATGATCCAAGATTTCATCTAATTTATTTAGGTTAATACTATACTTATTTCATCAGATTTAAAATCTTGATACCTTTTAACTGTAAGACTAATTTGAACTATAGAACTATCTAGAAATTAAGACACTATAGAATTGCTCTTATATAATGATACTAATATCAATAATGAGTGAAGTTCAATATTTCTTTGGATCTCTGCATATTCTTAGATATTCTTTTACTTATAAACAGTTAAAATACTATGCTGTAAAGTCACTGGAAATAATTTTTTCTCTTTGTGGTTATGCACCTACAATTAGATTCATTTCTATTCATTCTCCAGTTTTAGGACTACCCTTATTTTCTCTTTTAATAGTTCTTTCTATTTGAATTTATTCTCTGAATATATATTCTCAAAAGTTTTTAACTATGATACATTCATAGAGGTTTTATTGCCACCACACGCACACCTCACCATGTCCCTCTGTCCACACCCAGGTAAGCATCTTAGTGTGCAGTTTGTTAGAGTTTTCCTATCATTTTTTTCTTTTTTGGTAAATAAAATCATCCAAGACATATTTATTAGAATCCTTCCTACTTCTTATACACAACACGTAGCATACTATATACACTTTTTTTATCCTTTCTGCTATTTTCTCTTTGTTTTAATTTTTTAAAATGCATTTGGTATGGAGTCTCACTGCACAGCTTGGTCTGGTCGTGCCTCCTGTTTTCAGCATCTCCAGCACTGGAATTCCAAGCATACTCCACCACACCCGGTCTCGGTGGCCCGCTCGGCGTGCCCAGGGCCAGGGCCAGAGTGGCATTATTTTCTCAATATATCTCAATGATCATTTCATATTAGTAAATTAAGAACATCTTTTTTAATATCGTTGTACAGTATTACATTACATGTTGTCTACCCTTTTAAATCATCTCCTGTGGGAAGGATATTCTAACTTACTCAGTTTGCCACTGGCAATAACCACTGTCAAGTGGGTTTATTGGCTGACAACAAAAGCCTTTCTTACGCCTACTCTTGGTCACCTGGTACCCTTTGATGAACTACAGCAACAGTCCTATGTGTGAAGGTGACCAGGACTCACTCTCTCTTGTACTTTACTTGTAAGAAACATTTCCATATTGAAATCCTTCACCACCATTTATTTTCTCTCTGTTGCTTTCAGAGGAACACAGACTCTAGAGAATTCACACATTCTTTCTTTTAGGAAATGCTTATGGAGCATCAATTATTTGACAGACCCCTAGCACACAGAGAAATGAAAGTAAGCATGGACCCTGACCTTAGAAGGCCTTAATGTGGGAGCAAAAATAAGTTGGATAACTTCAATTAATAGTGACAAATTCTGATAAATGAGATAAAGGCCAAAGAACAGCATGCAGTGTGAGAGAACAATGGTAATTAAGACTTCTGGAAGAAGTTACCATACAAACTAATACTCATATGATGTGAGCAAGTTTACCACATAATGGAGAATAACCTAGACATAGGAATGGGATTTCTGAAGGCACTAAAGCAAAACCAAACAAATATAGAATGAGTTGTGTGGCTCAGGAAACAGACAGGACTGGCCTGTCTAAAACAATATTAAGAGGCAATGAGCAGACCATATGACTAGACTTTGGAACCAGGATATAAGAATGTAGTAAGGAATTTGATTTTTACATAAGGTGCAGTTGGATACTGCTGCAGTGAGGGGAGGTCTGTGATGCCACTTAGAGCTTACTAAGTTGCATTATTTTGTAGAAATTGGCTAGGAGTAGACCAGAACTCTAGATGGAGGGTATGGTGCTGAGGCAAGTGAAAGATGATGGTAGTTTGAGATAAGGTACTCACAACAATGATGAAGAAAATTTATACCTTTAAAAATCATTTATAAAGAGAGATTCAAGATAACTTAGTGGTAAATAAAATGGGAAAGTTAGAATGGTAGTAAAGAAAGTAATCAACGATGACCTTCCTCATTCTGTTCTGACCATCTCAGTGGTGACTCACTGATTTGAAGATGTCTGGAACAGGAGAAGGTTACTGATATCACTACAGAAAAATGATGTCATGTGTAAGCGGGGAGTGGTACTGAGCACCACGATTCTGAGCCCCAGATAGTGCCACTCCTTTTTACCTTGCCAGCTCATACTCTGAGCAACTTTGTTTGCAAGCTGAAGTATGTGATAATCCTCAGTACTGGCTCCTCCCCTTTTTTTCATTTATTTATTCATTTGGTTTAGCATCTCATTGCATAGTTTGGACTCATAGTAATCCTCCTATCTCAGCCTCTCCAATGCTGGGATTACAGGTGTACGCTACCACGCCTCATTTCAGTGGCTGACACAGCACACCCAGGTTCCAGAGTGGGCACAGCATGCAGTTCCAGGGATCAAATCCAGGTCCTTGCACTAGCCACACAGGCACTTAGACCACCGAGCTGTCTCCCCAGCCCTGGCTACCTTTATAGACTCTACTACCAGTACATTTATCTCTCAGATTCTGAAAAATAGTTGTGTTAATATTGATGTGTAATTTCATCTTTTATGGTAACTCCATAGCTATTTTAATGGAAAAATATATGCAGTTGCATGAAGGGGATCATAGCCTAGGCATCTTTTTAGACTTGAGGTCTATTATTTTGTTTTAAAATGATACTGTTAAAAGTAGTTTTATTCATGTACAGGAGTGCACCTGAGAGTGCGCTTGCATCTTTGATTTTTCTTTGTAGCCTGCACACAGACTGTCATTCAGACTCAACACAGAGTCACATGAACTCCTGTGACACAGCCCTAAGCAGTTTTATTTCACAGACTCCATCTCAAAGTGGTATGGGGAAGATTAAAACAGATATTGCATATCACATTTGACATATCAGTGCTTTCTTCCTTTGCTTTTTCTTCATTTCCTTCTTGCTCATAAAACTCTACTTTTATCAAGTATATAAGTTTTGACAGTCCCTTACAAAGTGATTTCATACGTGAAGCTCTGTTTTCACCTCTACAGAAAGCTAGCTAATATTTTTATTTACTTTCTCAGTAAGTTGGAAAATATTTGTTTGTGAAGTGGATAAGACTCCAGACATAGAAGTCAAGAGCCGGGCTCTAAGCCAGGCTGCCTTTTAGCTCCACTGCTCACTGCTCATGCCAAAGCATCTCATCTTGGAATGCAGACTTTGAAACTTTTTTAAAGAAAAATAAAACATAGTGACGACAATCTAGTTTCCATGCTTGTATTATGGTAGCAAAGTCTGAGGAATGCAGGAGGAAGAACTGAGATGGGGAAACTCTAATGTAAGTAAGAACTGGATCTAGCTTAGTTTCTACCATACTTTCAGTCTAGGCGAGGGTACGGTCAGGAGCAGATGCCCAATGGATTCTACACTTACTGAATAAATGAGTGGTCAAAATGCTACAGAGGAATGAATCAATGATGCAATTTCAGTTTTTATTTTTTAAATCAGATATATAAACACCAACCAGATAAAAAGTAAATAAAGCTAAAATTAGAGGAAGAAAGCAGTAATGAAGTATGAAAAATGCAAAGCAGGAAACAAGAGAAGGGAAAAAACAAACTTAACGGAAGTTTGCTATTATACTTATCATAATGAGTTCTTGAATAAAAATGTGTTTCTGTTTAAAATAAAATTCAGCTACATGCTGCTTATTAAATAATCACTTAAAGTGCCTAAACTGCTGAGAATACATTTTGTGTTATTTACTAAGGAAATATGAGATAAAGTAGCAATAAAGATTACATTTGATTAATTAATTAATTCCTGTAATAACTCTTTGTATCCCAAAAATAATGATTACATCTTATTTGCAACACATGGAACATTGTCACAAAGAATTATATTTGTATACAGCAGAAAAACACCATTCTTGGAGAAATTCCCCAAAGCAAAAGCTGTGTGATACTCTATATCCTCAATTTAACACAATAAGACAGAATTGTTTTAATACTTAGCAGTTTTAGAATTCTCACTACTCAAAAAATATTAAAGGAGGGGCACCAGATAGTTCAACAGGTTAAAGTGCCTGCTTGGGCAGGCTCAGGGACCAGGGTTCCATCCCCAGCCTGCAATGCCAGCCCTGCCCCTGGGGCATGCTGGGAGGGCCATGAGACTGAGTGTGGTGGGCTCACCTGTAATCTCAGTGCTTGGGAGGCTGAAAACAGGATCACTACAAGTCTGATCTGTGTAGTGAGACCCTTAAGACTCTGTACTACCTACATCAAAAAAAGAAAAAAATATATTAAAGGATTTGGATTGTAGCTCAGTAGTAAAGTATGTGCTTAGCCTGAATCAATTCCCAGCATCACAAGGAAGAAAAATTCAAATTCTTTCACAGGTAATAGTGAATCAAAGAAAAAAAGTAAAATAAATGAATATATTGCTTACTAAATTGAGGGCAAACAATTAGAAATAGGTTCAATGCCTAAATCATAGATAAGGTTAAAATGTAAATATTAATTATAAAACTACCAGAATTACTAAATATCTGATTATTCTAAACAAAATTTTAAATTATAATTGGTAAATATTAAGAGTAATAAGAGAACATAGGTAGAGAAAATTTAGAAAACAGTAATAATGTAATAATTAATCTTGAAATAGTCCATTGTATACCTTGAAAAATAAGCACCAGAGTTAATGTATGATAATACAGAATATCTAAATATCTAATAACAGTTATGGAAGAAAAGAAAATATTATTTAAACATACCAATAAGAAAAGACTTTTTGGGAAGACTGAATAACTCAGTAGATTAAAGCACCTGTGAGCAAGCACAGAGCCTGCGTTTCCATCCCCAGGCCTGCCAGGCCAGCCCTGCCCCCAAGGCACACTGAGACCGCAATTGAGACTGGGTGTGGTGGCACATGCCTGTAATCCCACCTCTTGGGAGACCGTAAACAGGGGGATCACTACAAATCTGATCTAGTAGTGAGACCTTGAACACACTGTAGACCCTTCCCTAAAATACAGAGAAAAAAGGAAGTCTTTATGGATGAGCAGTTTTATTTAGTTGTTTTCAAACTTTCAAGGAACATGTAATTACTATGCTGTACAAAAGTAGAGACCAAAGTAAAATCTGGGAACTTCTCATTGATGAAGCTGACCTTGCTCTGATTCAAAGCCTAAAAAACCACTATGAAGTGACAAATGCACTACAAGATGAATTTCATGTTAGAAGCAGAGATGTGAAAACTTTAAAGAATCAAAGTAGAAGCAATAAAAAAATGAGTGAAAGCCTACCTGTGCACAGAACAGCAATGATATCACATTATAAAAACACTGCATTACTTCCCATAACGCATCAAACCAAGTAGGGTTAATAATTTTGCTACTCAAGCTGCACTTCATAGTCCAGACAGTAAGACTGCAGGAAAGGAAATGGCACATTTGTTATTACTGGCACTTGAAGAAACTACATGATTAGAAACCCACAAAATTTAACTAAAAATATCTGTTAAGTGCCAATAAGAGATGTTAATAAGATAAAATGATGCAACATTTGAACATAACAGAAAAGTATGCTTCCTATGACCTAGTAGAGGCAAGAAAATAAAGGAAAGAATAATAATTTGCCTAAGAATAATCATAGGAAGAGAAGTAAATATATACATGTATATACAATAAAGTTTAAAATGATTTCTGTATGTTTATCTATCTATATCCAGGTATATGTCTCTTAGTATTCATACTTGGGAAGAATAAATATTGTAAAGGAAACAATTCTAATTATCAGTTCATAGATAGGGTTCCAATTCCAGTAAAATTCTTCAAAATATTTCTTTTAAAACTTAACTGCACAATTTTAAATTTTATATAAAAGGAGTACGTCTAAACAAAAACATGAAATGTTATGAAGTAGAGAATTTCCCTAGTAGGTATTAATATCAGTCATAAAATACAAACATCAAAGGCAGTGCGATACAGGAGTTAGCGGTGACATGTGGAACCAGGAATGAAGTTCTAATAGACATCTGACATCACAAACCAGTGGACAGTAAAGAACTAGTGAACAGGGCTTAAGCATTAGAAATGTGATGAAGTTATTACATCTTCTCATTCTGTAGACTGAAATGTTCAACCAAGGTGAGGCAAGTGCTAAAGATAAAACTTTTTCAAAATCCATCAAAATATATTTGACAAATGATTCAATATATGCAAATCTATAAATGTAATACACAATATCAATACAGCCAAATCTAAAATCCACATAATCATCTCAGTTGATGCAACAGAACCTGTACTGTAACATCATGCAACTCAGTTGTGTCCCAAATTTTCTGATCAAGGAGATTATGGAGTCACAGAGGAATAAGATTGATGATGTAGTGTGTGCTGAAAGAGAGTCACATGGAGAACAAACATTATCTCCATGACTCATCCACATGGCTGACACTGACAAAGGATCTACAAACTGCAGTACAGGGTTTCAGGGTAAATCCTGAGGGGATTTGACTGACCTTGTCCAATACAAAAGTTTCATTTCATTATATAGGTCTTGATTTATCTTGGTCTTAACCATCCAGCAGAAAAGTATAAAAATGAGGTATAAAAAGTAAAGCCATATTAATGTGCTGAGCTGTAAAAGGCTCAAGTCAGCAACTTCTGACATTGCCAGTTCTGCAGATAACCCACTACTATAATGGACTACTGGACTATATTGGAATATCTTGCTGAATTCATGCCCCTGCAATATTTAAATGACAATGGAACTACCCATCTTTTACAAAATTAAACAAAAAAGGGGATACAAATGAAGGACTATTTTGTATCTGTGTATTCAAAATAGTTAGGATAGATATACAGCTACTTACTCTTAAGTAAATGAATACACAGATTTGTACTAATATTGTCTGTGGAAAGGATATCATGTCTGCACCTTGTATAATGAATAACCACTAAGAAGTCAAAAATATGCAATGTATTAATTATTGAAACTGTTCTACGAATCGGTTTTGAATCTGTCTCATTGCTATTTCTCAATAAAATTATTTTAAAAAATAAATTAAAAAATAGTGAAGCAAGAAATTCGCATTTAATGAACTCAATATAACATTATTGACTGAATAATTCAATAAATGTACTGTATCAATATTCTTTCAAAAATCCATAAAAATTTAATCTACTTATGATGATCTCTATAAGAAAAAAGAAATAGAAAAACATAAACACTCCCAGTACAGGTTCTGTTGTCAATGGTATTGACATTGATAACAAAGTGGCTTTGTTCAGTGAATTATACCATATATGTAAACATGCAGGTTAAACAATAAGACTGAGAAAAAGTTTATAAAATATTGAGTTTTTACTTTTTTAAATTAAATTTATTTTAATTGATACATAGAAACATAAATTTGTTCATACTAATGTAAAACTATGTAATGTTTTGATATTTGCATGTTTTCTTGGCAATTAAACACTGAGTTTTCAAAAGATAAGAGCAAAATACTGGAAATTTTTTTATTATGTTAAAGGGAATTTAAAAAAAAAACAATGGGGGGGCCAGGGAGATGGCTCAGTGGAATAAGCGCTTCCCTGGCAAGCACAAGGGCCTGAGTTCAATCCCCAGTTCTGAAAAAAAAAAAAAAAAAAAAAGAATAAATAAACAATGAAACTGATACAGAATTTAAAAACAAGATGACTGGAAATTAACAACAGGTTATTATATTGCATATTGTTATCTTCAAAGTAGTTGCTCAGATTACCAGATGTTTGCATGTAAATGGAAATGTTTCTTGTATGCATATATGTTCGTAATTTGTCCTAATTTATATACACAATTCCAAATAAATTCACTAAAATACTAACAGCAGTGGTTTAAGATGTTGGTTTAAGAATGAGATACATATATTTCAAACTCTTATTCTAAAATGAATATAAATATATACATAATTAGAAATAAATATGCATTGTTAAAAATGTGGCAATAAATTTCATAATATACTTTAGAAATGGCATTCAAAATGTGTTGACTCAAAAGAATTGACTTAATATTGTTGTCAGCTTTCATGAAGTCTTATTGCCTGTCAGATAAATTCATAGGCACTATAGTTTCTTATAAAATGTAAATAGCTCTCTTCTTTTGTCAACAAAGCTCAAATTTGTTGGTCTTTTTGAAGATGCAAAATACAATTATATAAGAGTAAGTCAGTTCAAAACTATACTTCTTAGCCCTTGTTGCTGAACAATTCTTGCTAACACCTTATATGATGGCTTACTATTTTTAAAATACATATAAGGTTGTATTTTGGAGACAAAGATATAATCTATATATCTGTAAACCAATCCTGGCCAAATACAGGAAGTCTTTCAGAACCATTATAAGCATAAATGTTGCATTGGATTCCATCAAGGTTTCTTGCCTTTTTTTTTTAATTCCAAAATCATTAAGCTGAAGTTACAAAAGAGTATGCATTTTTCTTCAGTCTTCTAATAGGACCATGCTGTGATTTCATTGTTAAGGAGCCATTGAAAAGGTCTTAAAAGGTCCTGTGACCATCTACAGGGGTCTAAGCAGAAGCCATCTAGTCACAAATGGACCTTGTGGCACAAAGAGATTTACTTAACATACAAAGACGTGGTTCACTGTTTTCAGGCCCTTCTCCACGGGCACAAGTCAGAGGTGCTGTTCCAAGTGTGAAACGTCGGTATGAGCAGCAGTTCACAGAATGTGTGCTGCTTTTCTGTGACTGCTGGTAGAACGCTGGAAGGTGGCCTGGCACAGTTCATCCCTGACAAATGCTTAATGCCATCCCTGGGGACAGGAATATCATGATCCTGGAAAAATACAGCTTTTAGCTGCTTAGTGCTGAAAATTTCAGGCAAAATTCCAAAAGCCCTCAAAGCTAATGTTGAATTGACAAAGTGCCAAAAGCCTCTCTGGCATTACATTTTCACTCTTTATTTTTCCCCTTCAGGTTAACAGCTTGTGAAAATAATAATGTGATAATGCCACCCTGTGTTCCAAAACTCATGAAGTACCATCTTGTTAAGCCTCGGTGGCCCTTTGAGACTAATAGGGATGGAGCCAACTTATTAATTTTAGAAATGAGAAAACCCCACAAGAAATGGGTCAAATGTCTTGGCAATGGCCAGGCAGACTTTTCACTTAGGTCCCAGGTTTGAATTAAGTTCTCAGACAAGTCCACGTGCCATAGAAGAAGGCCTGAAAAGCTCATCTAGCATGAAAAACAACAAGAACAACTCATACAGGATGCTAGATGGATTAGGGCAATAAGCTTTGAAAGCGATCAAGACGCATCCCTGGAGAAGCAATGAGGCTTAGCAATAAAGCACAGTTGGGGCATGTGGCCAATTGGAATCAGTGAGAATCAGCATGGGCCATCACTAGATCTAATGGGGCATTGAGGGAATATTAAAGCAGCAGGCAGAGTGGACTGACGTGTGTGTGTGTGTGTGTGTGTGTGTGTGTGTGTGTGTGTCCCTTTTCTCATAATTACAGAACCCACTATAACAGAAGTTAGGGCAAGGAACAGGAATCTACCTCTTGACTAAGAAGAACCTCCTCTTTCCCCAATCCTAGCAATCTGGCTTGAACACAGTCTAACCCAGTTAATGGGAGGATCCAATTACAAATCAGGAGGAAATGTCTCAGAGAAACAAGCAAGGGCACTGACAACCCTGTGGCAAATGTCCTCAATGCCCAGTGTGGCCAGTGGCACTCCACCAATATTGTTCCTTGCCTGGAATACTGTCTGCAATTTTTCATACTTCTTCCCTAGTTTCTGAGGCTGACTTTCCAGACTTCTTTTCAGTTCACTGAGATAGTTAATATGTTTCCAATAATTTATTTTTAATCTGAAATGAATTAGAGTCACATTCTGTAGTTTGTAACCTGGAAGATTGAGATAAAAGTGGAAAAGGCTGTAGAAAAGTTAGTATCAAGCAAATCTAGGAAGTTCTGGGTTTGTAGCACTGGGATCTATAGGCTTGGAGCAAGAATTCCTCCCAGAGAACAACAGAATGTAAAGGTGAAACAGGAAGTACTATGTGCCCTGAATTCAATTTTCTTTTTCTTTTTTTCCCCCAGTCTTCCTTTGCAATTAGACATGGCATGTGATTGGGTTCAGTCAAAGCCATGTGGATGGAATAGTGTGTGCCTCGTCCAAATCTGGCCCACTACACTTCCCACAGGAGCCATCCATTTCCTTTGCTCTTCTGGTTTGTTGAAAGGGATAGAAGCCTAGGATGCCTCTGAAAGCTATATACTGACAATGACAGAGGCATCCTAGGCTTCTATCCCTTTCAACAAACCAGAAGAGCAAAGGAAATGGAATGGCTCCTGTGGGAGGTGTCAATTCACCACAGCCCTGAGAATTCTCAAAGAAGCACTCTTGCTCACCTGTCCAGTTCTGACACCAACCAAGCTATGAACTTTTTTGTACTCGAGCTCTTATACTTCTTGGGATCTATTTGCTACAGTTAAACCTAAATATATGTGCATTTTTAAAAGAAATAAGCAAAACGTCAAATTCAGAACAAGGCTGACTTCTTGCTGAGCTCTTGAGTTGATAGTCTCCACCTTCAGAATTCCTCTTATTTAGGAAACAAAGACCAGGGCCTAGGAGAGGGTTTACTGGAATAAGTGCTTCCCTGGCAAGTGCAAGGGTCTGAGTTCAATCCTCCCCCATTCCGCAAAAATAAAAAGAAAAGAAAAGAAAAGAAAAGAAAAGGAAGACCAGATGACAATTGGGACAGAATCTCTAGAGATGTATTACTTAGCTACACAGATTGGGAAGATATGGGGGGGAAAATAGCTAAATGGACATTTCACAACATGGGGTACAATAATAGAATTTCTTATAAATCAATAAATTCTGATTTGGGGGGTATGTTTTTTATGCATTTTAGCATCTCCATGCTAGCTATAGTAAAGAAACAGTAACTGTTCTTTCTTTTCTTCTTTTACGGCAAATTTTTTTTCATCTTAAAGAGCTCCAACCTTACTTTCTCTTTCCTGTGTTTTTTCTTACTCCTGAAGTTTACAATGAAATCTTTTGGTTTATTTTAACATTTTTCCCAACCTTCTCCTTTTTTACTTTTTCAAATGAGTGGTTCCTTTGAGGAGGTCTCAGAAAGGTCTGGGTTATAATGTATCAACTGAACCTTGAGCATTTACCTAGCAATGATTTATTGAGCAAAAGTTTGGGTTTTGCTTTCAAGGAAACAATAGTATACTGATGTCTCCTGTCCATGTTCAAGTTGGAAAAAAATCAGTGCTAATTTAGTACAACTCACACCCATACACACCATACACACACACACACACACAGCAGATAATCCCATTCTACAACATCTATGGTGTGTCTGCATTACACACACACACACACACACACACACACACACACATTTCTTATGATAAAGAGCTCACTGCTTCAAGGGGAAATCTATCCCATTGAAAGGCAACTCCAGGAGTTAAAAAATTATACTTACTCTTTAGTAAAATTTTATATAACATTTAACACAGTTTAAGTGATCACATATTCCAGTAGAAATTTCCTTGCCTGGAAATCAATAAATGAGTTTTTAGAGCCAATTTTGAATGTTGTCTCTCCTCTTCTTTTTAATGTTGTTTTGTTTTTTGCAGGGTCTCACTATGCAGCTCAGACTCACAGTGATCCTCCGATTTCTGCCTCTCTAGTGCTGGGATTGCAGGCAGGCACCATCACACACGGACTCCACTGCCTGCTCAGTACACCCGGGGATGGAGCTGGCATGGCATGCAGTGCCGGGGATCAAACCCTGGCTCCTGTGCTTACCTAAGCAAGTGCTTAGTCCAAGTTATACCAACAGTCCTCTATTTAATGTTTTAACTCTTTATTAGCACATGTTTTTGGTACATAATGATTTCATTCATTCATTCTTCCTGGAGAGCTGGTACATGCACATAGGACATCTTAACTCCTTTCACTTCCCTTCTCCTTCCTCCCCTCCCCCTGAATGAAATTTTCTTAACTATAAAATGAGAGGTAAGAAAAAGGTTCTATTTACTACTAATGATAGAAAGCTTACAATGAAGGCCATTCTGTACTATGGAGATTTTGCTTTAACATAACTCAGATTTATAAACTATTATTGCTTTGGTAAGGATATTTAAAGTCAGCCAAAATGTATTACTCTGTATTACAACCCCATTCACAAAGATGGAAAAAAAAAAATCATCCAAAGCTGTATTGAAGTTCAGATATAATTCGACATTTATATACCTAGTAATTCCAACAAAAATCAGACATACATAAATTTGTATGACTTGTTCTAAGACACTGAAGTCTGGTGTCTCTGATTTCAAATCATTAGTCTAAATCTATCTTTGATCAGTTTTAATCATTCAATGCCTATGGTTCCATTTTTGGAATGCCCACAACAGTGGAACATAACAAATTATTTTACCTTCAAATTCTTGTTTTTGACTTTTCCTAGATTTTATTTATATATATAATGTATTATATATTTCATGCAAAGATTAAAAAATTGCAACCTATGTATTAATTAAACACATACAAATATCTAATATATCATGGATAATCAATGACTATATTTTCTATGTGTTGCTCTGCCCAACACATTTCATCAGTGCCAATGTTCAAAACAAACAAACAAAAAAATCCCCAGAGGAGAGGTGTTTCTTCCCTGTTATTTGATGAACAGAGGTAAAAGACTAAGTAAGAAACCTGGAAAGCAAAGTCCTGAAGTTGCTGACTCCAAACAAGCACTGCACCAAGGTGGCTGTTACCAATGGGTCCAGGCATTGTGCGCATAGTGTGTCAAGCTCAAGACTGCACATGAGATGCTGCCAAAATCCAAACAAGGTGAAGCCCACAGCACAGGACAATGAGGCAAATCAGATCGGCTTGCTTCGTCTCATTGCCTGCTCTGCGCCTGTTCTTCAGGTGCTCTGGTTTGAGACTCCTTCTGAGAGGGAAGTCACGTTTGTCTGGAGGGTCTGGGACTTGAGAGACAAATTAAAATGAGAAAAGTAAGTCTCTGGGCTTATTTCTGTACAGGATATTTCTACTCTTGCAGTTATGTATATGGTTCCTGTGGAAAGCTCCCAAGTTCATTTCCAATATTATCTAATATAAATCTCAAGTTGGTCCAGTCATAGTTAAAAGAAATCACATAATAAAAAGTAGAGATATCCTTTCTGAGTATAACTGGGACGGGAAAAACAACCAACAATAACCCGATCACAGTAACTGAGGACAAAGATCACTAACATCTGTCATCTGGAAGTCCAAAAACTAAATAGTTCTAAAAATATGAAAATGTTCCAATGCTGACATGATTCTACAAGCATAAAATTTCACACAAAAAGTCTGTTCAATGTACAAAATTACTAAAATATTATATAAAATTAACCTTGGACTATGTATTTGATGTTATTTGATGAATTGGGTTCCATCTCCTATACCTCATTCATATATTGTATACACAAATATTCAAAAAATATGAAAATTCCAAATATTCAAAAATACTCTGAAACACAAGTAATTCACATAATGCATGCTCAATCTGTAGAAAGCTCCATGCAAAAGTATCAATGCAAGTTATTCTCTGGAAAGCTGGAATACTTCGTATTGGCTTCTGATGTCCACTGAAACCTACCATAATGTTGCAAGTGTCCTAAAACAAGCTAAGAACTAACATAGAATCAAGCAAAATCCTCATGAATGAAACAATCCCAGGAACTCTATATCCCTCTAACAAGCCCACGCCGACACCTCCCTGTACCATGCTACTGTCACCATCTCCCCCACCTGCAATGGCTCTACTGGGGCTATAACTAGAAGCGCTGCCTCTAGGAAGCTGTGATGGTTAATGATGCAGCAGAGATGAGTCTATAAACACCTAGGATACAAGAACAATTTTCAAGATCAATTTATCTCTAGGTGCTGAAAAATGTTTAAATCAGCAGTTAGAACCATACCTTCCATGTTAAGCCACATTGAAAATAATCTTAACTAAAGTGGTTTGCATTAAGCAAAATTCCCTTAAATCCTGTATGGCCAAAGATTATAAAGTTGTAACATAGTGGGTATATCACAAAAAAAAGATATCTAGGGACTTATTTTTACATTGGCAAGAAAAACAAAATGTCAGTCAACTAAATTTAAGATTGTTCACACACATCTGCTATCACTAGAATATTGTCCAAGAAAGAAGAAAGAAAGAAAGAAAGAAAGAAAGAAAGAAAGAAAGAAAGAAAGAAAGAAAGAGAGAGAGAGAGAAAGAAAGAAAGAGAGAAAGAGAGAGAGAAAGAAAGAAAGAGAGAAAGAAAGAAAGAAAGAAACAGAAGGGTGGTTCAAAGTCTAAAGATCATTAAATATTTTCCTACTATTCATGTGACTTTTTCAATAGTTCTTGGAAAGCTAACAAAGCAGAAAGCATCATACCTTTTGCTGTATGTCATGTAGAAAAATTTCTAAAATATACATAGATGGCCATATCTCAACTACAAAAGGTAACTGTAGTTATCAGTTCATCATTAAAATATTTGCAAAAATGGAACAAATGTAAAATTTGATACTTCTGACAGCATCCTGTATGAATCACCTTATTGAGAAAAAGAGACAGAAACAAAGTTTGATAGAAAATAAATTTCTGAATCTGGATACCTGCCTGTCCCCCATTTCAGAGCATAACACATTGTACATCATGGCCTGAGTCTTGAGTCTCCTGGAATAGAGTTACCAATCCAACCAGCCAAAATAACTTGCTAAAATCAACCACCAATAAGGAAATGGGTACAACTGACGTTTGAAGTCACAGGTGCACTCAGTGTTTCACTTATCCGTAGAATTCAGGCAAAATTATAAAACCAAGGGAAATAAAATTCATTTATCCTAAAATCCAATTACTGATGAATGAAGAAACAGCAATTCTTTTAAAAATTGCCTATAAATAGTATATTACAAAGCAAAAAAATAAAATGAAATTATCTATAACTGAAAGAATTATTTATATTTGAATTGGGTGTTTAGATACATAAATTGAATTTACCACCAATTTTTCAATGTGAAGAGAACTACTGAGGGAAATAAATTTTATAATACAATAACATAAAAATACTTTTTAAGGCTAAATGGTTTAGCATAAGTAAATGTTCTAAATGCACTTAACTGATCTAAGAAATAACAATTATTTGTTAGCTTGCTTTCTATGGCATTATGTTCTTTTGACAAATTTGAATAACCAATCAAAATAACTGCTGTGGTCATTCTTGGTAGTAATTCAAAATATCATTTTCTCATTTGGTCTACATATTATAATATCATATAATTTCATAGAACCTTAGACCCTTTTAATAAAGGGGCAAAAATGTTTTTGAAAAAAATACTTTTTTATTTTTGACTTGAACAATTATACTAAACTATTTTAAACCTAATTGAATATTTCTAATGATACTAAAAATATTACCTCAATGAACCATATCATTCATTTTATGAAAGGGTGTACCCTTATCCCTTACTTGCTTTCACTGTACATATTCACTGTATGTGCCAGCAAGTTTAAAAGTTTATGTCATAAGGTTTCCTCATGTATCTCAACACTAGAATACCTAGACATTTGCTTTTTCCACAAATAAAAGTCTAATCTAAGCCGAAAAAGTTTAACTGCTCTTCCAAATGAGTTCAAATCAGAAGCCACATTTCAAAGAGAAGCTTGTATTAACAAAGGGCAACAAACTGTACACTTGGAACTATTTTCATGTGCTTATAAAATGTAAAAAAGTAATCAATGCATGTTATGTGCATGTACTAAATCCATATAAGAAATGTAAGCATTGTGTACTGAATTATATAGTGCTATCCAATGCTACTTAATGCTTCTTCCAACTATTTTGTTCAACTGCAATGTAATTAATTTGTGGTGAGTTTAAAACCTTAGATTCTCAAAGTTGAAAGCACAAGACTTTATACACCAACGCAATAATAATGCAATTTGAAAAGTAATATGATAACAGTCTCAAATAATATTTTGATTGGCTAATACTGGTTATAAAATAAAATGAAAGCCACCCCTTGTTATTACTTAAAATTATCCCGACTCAGACTTTGGAGCATCTTTTCTCCTGTAAAATGTAAGGTACCTAAGATAAATCACAGGCATTTGGAAAACTTACACAGTCAGATTGTTTGCACTGGTCAGCGTCCCACGTTGTCAAGCACTTCTTAGACCTCTCCATGGTGCTGAAGAGTTACTCTTGCTCATTTGAGAGCAAAGAGTTATTGAATTCAAACTGACTTTAAAATAAATCCACAAAAGTCCACATACATCGGCAAATAGTTACCTAAAGAATTTCTGCAACACATACTACAAAGGATACGCCTTTTTCTTTCAGTCATTAACTATGCTCAGGCAAATCAGAGTATTTTTCAGAACAAAAATTGTCACATGCTTATGAAGAACAGTGAGCTCTTTGGGAGACGAAGTTTGCTGATTTTTGCCAGTGTTCTTCAAATTGAAAAAAAAAGAAAGAAGATACAGCTATCCAGAGAACAGTGGATTCCAGAAAAGTTCTTGATCTTTATGTAGAAAACAAGCTCTCATGAGTGTAAAGAAGCCAATTCACATTATCTTGTTGCACTATTTTTTAATATAAAGCTGAGAATGCCTCGGGACACTGCACACACTGTGTAAGCAGGTCTGTGTCTCTCTAGCCCCAGCTTCTGTTTGCTGAAGATTATCACAGCAGAAATCAAGCTCTTGTGCCTTTCACAGATTATCTCTCTGAGACTGAGGCGTATAAAGAGCCACATGACACCCAATGATGTCATCCCTAAAGCAGGTCACAGTTACTGCTGCATGTAGATGTAGTTCTTCGATTAAGTATCTAGCATAGTGATTTTCATGAGAATCTGTTTTCATTAAATCAGTTGGTCTTCTACCAATACACTTAACCCTATCAATACAGTGCTGTGAAAAGTGAAATCAATTTGCAACCCATGCATGTGTGAAGCTAGAACCAGCTTCTGGTGCTGCCTTAAAAATGGATAATTGTAATTAACTCATGTAATTGTAAAGTACTGGTGTGAATCATGGCCCTCAAGGGGCTGCAGGAGCCAAAGGGTCTCTAAAGATGTGGAGTCTACTTTTAAAACAGTTTGTAGATGACTTTGAACTTCCAGTCATCTAAAAACTAAAAAACACAAATGTATTCAATTCTTAACATTTCATTTAATGAAACAAAAACATTCCAGAAGCATAGAAGAATTTATTAAGACTGTCTCTGAAATGATCTTAATCTTCTCGAGAACTTAGTAGGAAACTAACTCACTATTTTTAGATTTTTACAGGTCAGAAAACAACAATTAAAATTTAGCTATGCTATAATTAATCCATATACAGTGCTTGATTGGTATAAATATTATATGTAAGTATCACTTGAAAGAATGTGTGATAAATCTGTGCTTTGTGGTGCAGCTCACTTGCAATGTCAGAACTCTGGGAGGGTGAGACTAGCAGGAGTGCAAGATCCAGCCCAGCCTGGGCAGCTTAGCAGTTTAGCAAGACCCACTCTTTAGAAACAAAAAAATAAAAATGAGTTGAAGTTGCAGGCCACTATGAAGGGCCTAGGTTATATTTCCAGTTAAATTATTTAACCCCTTTCCATGGCAAACAAATAATTCTCATCGCCAGAGTTAAGAATCATTGAAACTAATCAGATCAGTAATTACTGAATATACAGAGGATAATCTAAAAATATTATGAATAAAAATTTTAAAAATTTTAAAAAATTACAGTGGAACAGATTATCATTAATCCCTCTCAAAAAAGTCTCCCTTATTTCAAATATACTTATCTGATTGTTGCCATTTTCTGATAGCTTTGGAAGTCCTCCTTCCTGAATGCCTTCATTTTTACTGTTGTAGCTACCTCCACATGCTGGACTGATTCACAGGGCTCACTTTTCATGGTCATTTTGACTTTGGTGGAGATCCAGAAGTTCATAGTGCCTGACTCAGTGGAAAAAAATGGATGAGGACACAGTGTAATGCTTTTGACAGAAACTGACATGACAGTGCCAACTAAGGACATAAAATACAACTTCCAAACTGCTCAAAAAGTGGCAAAAAATGCATTAAGTGTGTTCGAGGTGAGGGGAAGTAGCTTGAGGAAGATTAATGGCAATCTGTCTTTTACTGTTCCAATTATGCTTTTAATTTAAACCTTCATTGCATCTTTTGATCACCCCATATTTCCTCTTTTAAATACTGTAAAACCAACATAGAGTAAATCCTAGGAACTTGGGCTTAGGATGTGGTGGAGTTCTATCTTTGCATGCACAAGGCCCTGGATTCAGTAGAGAGAGAGACAGAGAGAGAGAGAGAGAGAGAGAGAGAGAGAGAGAGAGAGAGAGACTAGAATACTAGGAACTTTTCTGCAGAACACAGTACTCTGTCACTCTGTCATACTTTGAAAAAGACAAAGACTCCCATGAGTCTAGGAAACAAAAACAAGATTTTCTGTACATCTAGTGTCTCAAAGCAAATCTACTAAAACAATGGTGATTGTTTTTGCACCAGATCAGGAAAAATTTGCTTCAGCACTTTCTCAAGGCATATCTACACAATGATAAAACATCCAAAAGAAAGTTGAGGAGAAAACTAAATACCTGTATGTTTTGGGTCTTATAAATTTCTCAAGTAAAACTGTTTTTTTTTTTCTATTTCCATAACCCTGTACTTTTTCTTTTAGAGGGGGAAAGGCAATTGAACCCAAGGCCCTGTGCATACTGAGCAACTGCTTGAATACTGAGCTATATCCCAGCCCATCTCAGTACTTTCTATTACTTTTACAATGAAGAAGATTATCTGAAACTTTTAAAAATATATAATATCAGACCCCCTTCTCAGATATTTTCTGATAGAAATGATCTGCTGTGGTGTATTTTTTACATGGCCAAAGTAATTCTTATTTAGCAAATATTATAATAATTCATAGATATAGCTATAGATATGTCAATGTATGCAATTATATAAAATCTAAGTAAGGAAAGATATTTATGAAATTTATTGTAATAAAAAGACAAATTGTTGTTACATTGAGTGCTCATTGTTGTGTTTGGGGGTGCCCTTTTCCCATCTTCTTCAGTTTCCATACCTTATTTTCTCCCTTTCTTCCTCCTCACATACATGAAAAGATACCTAGATTAGAGGAGTAGGGAAATGAATGAAATCTTTGCAGCCCAGGACAGCCTTCCTGTTCAGGATTCACTCAGCCTGCCCTCCAGGTGAGGCAAACAATTTCAATACAAACTATGGCTAGTAAGCATACACAATTTCAAAGTCCAGTAGCAGAAGACAAATTGTTGCCCCAGTCAGAGTTATGCTCACAAATCTAACTGTGACAGGAAATAGAGTTGAGATTTTAATCTGCTTACATGTCTTACTTTTCAAAAGAAGTTCTTAAATCAAGAACAGAAAAAGGAGTTATTTATAGACTTTCTCAAATCTCAATTCCCAATAGTATTGCTTTGTTGACTGGGTTCTTAAAATCTAAATCTTACTTGCCAGTTAACGTAATGAGCATTCTATGTGAAATAAACAAAATTTTCCATTTGCATATTACATCTATATGATAAAGGCCTATAAAAGAGGGATGTCATGTGTAAAACTTCACCTGAAAGTTTTACACAATGCATTGTTCAACTTGCGCTAATTTTATTATTGAGTCAGAAATTACAAATCAGAAATTCTAGACTTGCAATTTTATTTTAAATGATGAGTCTAGTCTACTGTTTCCCAAAATGTGGTCTATTAATCAATAGCCCAGAAAATGTGGTTTATATGAGTTTCATGGTCAAATGAGCTTAGAGATGCGAAAACAGTATTGTCTTTCTACAGGTTCAATATTTCTATTAACTTAATAAGTCTCTGAGAAACTTGAAGCAAAGAAATTGGTTTTACTTTACCTCTCTTCCATTTAGTATTTATGAGTATTCTGCAAAACTGTATTCTAAGCATCAAATTCTAGAAGTTCTGCACTAGAAGGTATTTCTGCAGTCAGGTATTTATTACTAATGATAGTCCAAGCTTCCATACAATTAATCAATGAATAGTTATTGAATGTCTCCTCTAAGTTATGTTGTTACAAAAGGTTCTAATCATGACTAATCATGGAACTACAGAATTTGGTACTAGAGAAGTGGGATCCTTGCTTTGTCTATATCTGACCATGTATCTCAGGTGCCTTTGGACTGGCTTGTGGGAAGAGACTGGAAAGATCCTGAGATGCCAACTGAAAAAGTAGACCTGCAACACTTTAAATTGTACTTTATGGGAGATTTTGGTCAGATTTCAGAAGATTTGTATGATGGTAGAAATGATACCAGCAAAGATCAGGCTCAGGAGGTTTCTTCTGGAAAGGATCGTATTAGCTGTTGGTCTCCAGACAATGTGTGTCAAGGCTTGGCAGAAAGTTTGTATGCATTTAGCTCTTGTCCAGAAATTTTTCCTGAGACTAAGGGCAGTGAACTAATTAATATTGCAGAAGAAATTTCAAGACAGTCTAACCTTGAGGCAAGGGCATGGCTACTATTGGGGGCTTTTATTCAGATCTAGGTTAAGAATCAAAAGCAAAAATTCTATCAGCATGGTTTAAAACATTGTTGGTTTGGCCAGAAAGGAAGCAACAGTAAAGCTGTGGACTGCAAAGGCAGAGCAGAGGAGGTCTTGATTGCTTAGCAGGAACAAGAAAATAGAAAAGATGGAATGATGATATTGCAAAAACCAGAAGGACTCCACTCCGTGCAGCCTCAAAACTGGAAAGGTCGAAGACTTTGCTTTGAGAATAGAGGCCCAAAGCACCAAGTTCCGAATGCTAGTGGCCTATAGAAATTCTTCTTCAGGATTTGCTTCATAGTCCCTCAATCTCTACAGCCAAGAGAGAAGGAAGCCTGGCTACTGCTCCAATCAGTAGAAAAATTTGTGTCATCCATGTGATTCTGGATTTAGAGACAGGAAGAATTTGAGTTGTCAGAAAGGCTTCCACCCAGATTTAAAAAGAAGGCCTGAGAGGCCAGGCAGTGTGCTTGTGAGAAATCAGTGTGTGAAGCTGTTATTGTGAAGCTGTTAAAGGTTCAGTAGAGACTCCACAAGTTTGAATAAACCAGGAATATTCATTGTCTGAGGAAAACTACAAGGAGGGTGCAGAGCTGGGTCAAGAGAGAAGCCATGGGAGCTACCACCTCCAGAGGTACCGCGGGGGTGGACCTGCCTAAAACCTTTGCGTTACACATCTTGCAACAGATTGCCTCTGATGCTGGACATAGAATTACAGGACAAAAAAAAAAAAAAAAAAAAAAAAAAAAAAAAGAATTACAGGACTTGATATTTACCCTGCTAGATTTTGGACTTGTTTTGGTCCCATTCCTTTCAATCCCTCTCCTTTGTACCTTTTGGAATGGAAATGTAGATCTTGTGCCATTGTATGCTGGAAGTGTTTAACTTTCTTTTCATTTGTACAGGAGCTCACAGATAAGAATTTGCCTTAAATCTCAGAGCAGATTTTGGACTTGGATTTTTCAGCAATTGTGAAACTGTTAAAAGTTGGGCAATTCTTGGAGATGGACTAAATGCCTTTCATATAAAAGGATGTCCATAAGTCTTTGGGAGACAGAGGTGGAATGCTATGGCGTAGGTCTAGATGTCCTCTCAAAGTCCCAAGTAGTAATGGGTGGGGCTTCATCAGAAGTGGCTTAATCCAGAGTGTCAGACTGATTCATAGTGCAATGTTTGCAATGTTTGGCTTAAAGATTCTAGGAAAAAGAGTGAGTGATTACTAAATCAGTCTACTGATTGATTTGACACCATCCCAATCCTGGTAAGCCGGATACAATGTAAGGGAAGAAAGAAGCTTGTCTTCTCTTTCACTTGCTTTGCTACCTTCTGCCCACCATGAGCTGTTTCTCCTCTGCAATGCCCATCTGCCACCACACCCTTCCTTGGAGCCAGCCAATTCTGGACTGAAACTCCTACAAACTGTGAGCTAAATAAACCTTTCCCTTTTTAACTTTGGGATTAGGTATTTTGTCTCAGCAATGAGAAAAGTAACTAAGATGCTGGGTGTGTAAGTTTGTAGAGACAGGGGTTGTATTTTGTTTCTTCTGTTCACTTTTTGAGTATCATTGCATCCCTAATTTGGCAAATGTTTGGCACACTATGAAACTCAAATACTTGTTGAATGAGTGAACAAGTGATATAGACCTAAATGATAATATAAACAGCTATCTCTCCTTGCAAAATAGGTCTTATTAGCAAAAGAGAAATACAAAAATAGCCCTAAGACAATGAGTTTTTCAGAAGAAGAGGGTTTGACAGTAGATCACACTCCAGTTCTACACCATCAAATTTCTCCTTGCACCTCAATGCATCTTTCATACTTATCCAATGACTGAGATGTTCGTTTGTAACAGTGAAATTGGAATTTGTAAAAGATCATATATTTTATCTCACTTAACCTATAGAACAAAGGCAAAAATCTCTGAGAGGAAAAATGGACCCCAATTTTTCTCTCAACTATATTTATCAAAACTGAACTGCTTTTTGTCCAGAATTTTCCATTCATATGTCTCTATAAGGTCAGAGATCATTCAAGCAATTTTGTAATGTTACAGGAACAAATGAGTCAGTGATCAAGGAATTATCAGTTTTGCATGTTATTCAAACAAGTGCTTGATGTTAGCAGTTCTTGATTATATTTTAACAGCAAAATTTCTGAAACTTTGAGAAAGAAAACATTTACTTTCTAAGATTCAGGTTTGAAGAAAAGCTTGTGTGCGTGTGTGTGTGTGTGTGTGTGTGTGTGTGTGTGTGTGTGTGTGTAAATGCCAAAAAGTCTTTTTACGCATGGTCACTCTATTGTTTGAACTGAATTTTGGGATAAATAGGCTGACAGAGAATTGTGCTGCTCGGGGTCTAAGAAGCAAGATAGACGATAAAGTTTGGGTGCTGAAACACTAGAATTCATGGGACCGACATTTATACCAGCTGGGCATAAAACTGCAACTTGCCCCTGACCCAAAAACTCCAGGTTACTGAATTATTAAGTAGCACAAGGCTTATTATGTTCCCTATAATTGCATAGCTCTTAATATAGTGCGTGAAATGGCCCCTGATAATCCTCTTCTAGGGTCATTTTCCCTCAAAACGGACATGGCTTTGTAACGAGACTCTCTCCCGGTAGTTACCGGACAGGCACGTGAAAAGACTTCCTGAATAGGACCCCAAATGCATTAGAAATAATATCAAGAATCAAAAAATGGGACTATATCAAACTAAAAAGCTTCTGCAGAGCAAAGAGACAGCCTATAAAATGGAAAACAGCTTTGCCAGCCACTCTTCTGATAGAAGACTAATATCTACAATATACAAAGAGCTGCTATTTTATGTGTCCTCCACCCCCTGGCAGAACTTCAGTTCACGGATCGCACTGCCCCCTGCAGGCCAGACCATAACAGCACTGCAAAGAATGGACAGAAGGACTGCACCACAGGGCAGGACCACGGAATGAACCTGCAAGGCCTCCAGACCATTTAAGAATTTTTTCTGGAATTTTTTTGCAGGAGTATATACTAATGCTTTCCTAAAAGGCTATCAGTCTCAGAGATTATAACATACATCCCAGTGTCTTTTTATTTTAGTATGCAAGGCAAATTCCGGATTTCTCAGACTGGAAACTAGAAGTACAAGTACTTTATCATGTGAAATGACTATTAAAATACATAAAGCATTTCCACTGTTGTCCTCTGTGCTATAATTAATATTTTAAGGCAAATGTTAACTCTTTACTTCTCAATTTAATAGCCACATTTTCCATTCCACAGTAATTGTTATTCAAAATTTTTACTTCTGAAGCAAAATTTTTCTGTTGCCACATAATACACTGTGGTATAAGTGCACTTAATATGCAAATTGCTAACATAATTTAATATTATCTTCCCTCCTGTTACTCTTTAATTTGGTGCTGAACAGCTGAGGTCTGAGATTTTTAATCAAAGAGCACTGAATGAGGCAATTTCTAAAATCAAATGGATTTTTCAATTGTTTTACTCATTATTTATAGCTATCAAATTGTAAAACGATCTTGAAAATGCAGTCACTGACTGCCGCCCCTACTGGCTGCCCGGGCCTGAGCGCAGGCTTAGCATCAAGTGATACAGCGTAACGGAAAAGCGAGGCATCGTGCTCCAGCCCACTGTGCCACCTGAGGCGATTAGTTACCTTCTTAAGTCTCATTTTCATCACCTGTAAAATGGAGATAATAATAGCACCTTTTTCATGCGGTCATTGAGAGGATTAGCAAGATAATCGGAGCAAAGTATTAGCAAAGTGCCTGGAACGTAACAAGTGCTCAGCTCTCATTTAGATGATGAACTGGAGAGCTCATACTTAACCATTACTGATGTTACATATGGAAGGCAGAAATAGTCTGAGAGTTATATTAACCACTGTTCTTAGCCAAAACAATCAGAGCAAAAGCATGCAGAAGTGTCATGCTCATTTCGGCACAGGGAATCAGTTGGATCTTGGAGCTGGTTTCCCACGCAGTGCCTGCCTGGGCCAGACAGCAAGGACAGGAAGGAATTGCAATTGTTACATGCATGGGGGCTTGGGGAGCAGTTGGTGAGGCTCAAGAGTTAGGCAACAGCAGTTGGCATCCAGTTGAGGCTATACTAAAGGTCAGTAGGGGGGACGACGGGATGAGATGAGACAAACAGCTGGTCAAATTCGAGAAGACTGTCAGTGATCTAAGCAAAACAACAATCGGTCAAACCCAGAGAATGAGGGCTGAGCTTTAACAAGCTGGTGACATCCAATAGGAGCTGAGGACTGGAAAGCTCCCTCAGAAGCCCCTTACTGACACATACCATTTGGTTTGAAACAAAGCATTTTTTATAAGTTAACAGACAATGTTGTGTGATTTTATTATACATGATGTTTTGAAGGACCAATGGCTTTTTTCCCCCATGATTTTATTGATAAACAAATAGCAATGAGACAGTTTCAAATCAAATTGGTGGGACAGTTTCAATAATTAACACATTGCATGACCAATGGCTTTTGATACCAAAGTTCCAAATAAACTTGCTGGTTGGTCTCGTTATGACAGGCATAGTTGTATGGCCCAGGAGTCATCTTATCTCCCCCATAAACTTGAGATCTACATGCCAGTAGACCAGAAAACCAAGTCCTCCTACCTGGAGCTCCCTGAGGAAACACAAGAATTCAGAGGCTGACCAAGGTAAGCCAGAGTCACCTTCCTTTCTTTGGGCACCTTTTCCCCAACTGGCTTGCAAATCTTGAAAGAGAAAAGGTTGAATCATTCCAAAAGCAGTCTTGGCAAAGTGATGATCGTGGCAGATGGATAAAAAGCTTAGCATTAGCCCTCACTGTTTATGGGCAATCAAGAGTGAGACTACTTCCACACATGATTGGGTCATCTTTGCCCTACGACCTCAGAACTAAATGGTAATGATACAGTGAGCGTAGGATTTCTCCCCATTTGGTCTGACACACCTTATGAAAAATCCAGTTGTGGGCTGGGAAGGTAGCGCAGAGACATAAGCACCTGCCTGGCAAGCACAAGGAAGAGTTCAATCCTCAGAGAGAGAGAGAGAGAGAGAGAGAGAGAGAGAGAGAGAGAGAGAGAGGAAGAAGAGAAAGAAAAATACACTTGCTAAGAACATGTGAGGGAAGCAATACAGCTACTAAAAAATCATGGCTCTAGAACTTGGCTAAAGAAGCTATTATTATTAGAAAAGGGTACGGAGACATAAGTAACCATGACGACCTCTGGGAGGTAAAGAACCCACATTGATACACAAAACACCTGAGGCGCTAGCATCGAAGTGGTTTAGCAGCGTCAATATAACACAAGGACATTTTTTTCTAGGAGTTAAATTCAAAAAGCTAAACACCTTAAAACAGCATTAAGACCACTAGACAACTGGGCACAGCCACCGTGGGCAATCGTCCTGATTGGAATGCAAGACGATGTGAATGCAATCAATTCCAACCTTTAACAGGTTTATCAGAAAGACAAAATGATTACTAACGCTGAGTTTCCGTCACTCAAATCAAGCTTCAAAGTCATTTAACTTACACTTTCTATCAGCATTTACAGGAACGCGTCGGGACAGTCAACTTGCACCGCACGTTACACTCACAAATCACGAGGTCTGCACAAACGCGAAGCCCGGTTTCCAGTGTGGTTCCATGCGCCCTCTAGTGAGCACGGGGTTCAGTGAACACAAATCCTTCTCCCAAAACACTGTCTTAGAAGGCAAGGAGTCACTAAACATTCGATTTTGCTGTCAGTTAAAGCTAGAACTTCTGCCACACTTATTTTCACAACTATCACTCATCTCAGTTCCTCTCATTAAGAACTAATACAGAGGATAAAACTATTAAAGAAGATGAAATGGAGCCGTCTGAACACATTTCACATAAATTAGCAATAGCTTAATCCTCTGGGAATACTGTTTTGAGAGTAGAGAAACCTTTTTTTACAGCACGATAAGCATGACAGCAAAAGAGTGAATTAATGTATTTTCAAAATTATGTACTTTATATAACAAGTTTCTTTCCCTTCTACCATTTTGGGATTTCAGTGACTGATTATAAATTACCATAATGGCTAAATCTAAAAAACTAGTTTCTAAGTGCCCAATGATTGATTTCCTCAAACATTTTGTATTTTTTTTAAATACAGACTTTCATCAGATTCTTTAATCCCTTAATCCTGTACCGAGAGGCACTCAGATTAATAGCTTGTGGTCTGCAGAGCTGGTCTGCTTAACTTTCAAATTTCCTTAATAGTTGCCAACATCTAAAACTGAATTTCTGGTATTTTCTGGAGCAGGCACTGCCGTAGGCCACTTCTGTTCTGTTATCCCCAGGGCTGAAATGGCTGGTCCTGTGGGGAGGAACCCACCCACGGCACTTAGCCCCAGGCACACTGAGCTCAGCACTGCTTATCTGGCCCCTGAGTCGTGACTGCCTTCAGTTCTTCTTGAAAATGTCTTTGCTGTAATCCTAATACACAAGCTAACCTTCCACCAAGACAGCATAACACAATGCTACTAGAGACGCATACTAAAGACGCACCATAAAGAGCACAACAAAAAACCCACCTTAATAACAGAGGAATGAGGACTCACAAGTGAGAAATTTTAGTTGATTCAAAATGTAATGTGTTGCTTCCAAACTTAGTAAAGTTCACTTGTGTTTCTATTTTGTCTTTGTTCTGAGATGACAAAACCCTTCCCATGTAGCACAAAGTACCATATCTGCTTACAGCCACAAGCCACGGCTCACGTGCTCAGATTTCTTTCTTGGAGCCAGAGATCAGCCTACAGATAAATGGTGGCCAGGCAGGCCAAGAAAGTGGAATGGTGACACTCACAGGTGTGCTGCTGTCGGAAAAGGTGTTCATGCTCACGGAGCTGCTCAGTTTGTCCGAGGAGACAGAGGGTGGGGATGGGCTCCTCTTCTCTAGGGCGTCGTGCCGCTGCAGGTGTTCACGCCACGCTCGCTGAATGCTGTGGAAAGCCAGCACACATTCTGTCACTCCCAGGTCACTGCCCATGGATGCGGGGGGAGAGAGAGAGAGACAGAGAGAGACAGAGAAACAGAGAGAGACAGAGAGAGACAGAGAGACAGAGAGACAGAGGGAGACAGACAGAGAGCAGAGAAACTACAGGGAATCTGAGGAATTTGGAGACAGAGAAAATGTAACACAAAGAACATGCCTCAGGAAATCAGAAGACGTGGGATCTGACTCTACCTGGGCCACTGAGTTTCACTACATTTTCCTGGGTTAACTTTCACAGACTTGCCTCGGTTAACTCAGCCTAAGCCAATTTGGCAAAAGTCATTGTCAAAAGTCAAAATAGTTTGCACATGACAGCACACTGATTTATGAGGCACAAAATCTTCCCTTTTTTCATCTTATATTTCAAATGAGAATAATGAATAGGCTGACTACCACATCTTAGTTCAGTCAGCATTTCAGTGTTGAGGGCCCGTTCTGTGCCAGGGTCCTTGCTAGGCTCTGGACAGAGGCTCTGGTCCACACAGCAAAGTGGTGCCTTTCAGACCTGCAAGTGAAGGGTGGCATTCATAACATTGTACAGTGAAATCCCTGTGGTCAAACTGATGGTTGTGCTTTCAGAACAAGACAGACAAGGCCCCTGCAGTTATGAATTTTGCATATTATGGGATGAAATATGTAATGTACAACAAAGAAAGAAAGAAAGAAATTGAAAATGTTATATTCTATTTAAAATTAAAGTAACATGTGATTAAGTGACTACATAGGATTATATTCAAGGAAATTATTTCTCAAGATTAGTATCAGAAAATGTCTTCTATTTTGAGTGACAGAAACTTCTGATGTGTGAAAACTAAGTGACTCTTTCCCCACAATTGGCTCCTTTACTTGAGATTAACATCTAGGTCTTTAAACATATGCTAACATTTCCTAAGGATTAGCTGGACAAGCAGCCCAGTGGTCAAGATTTGCCCTTTTAAAAAATTTGAAATAGTTATGTTAATTCCATCGCTATGTCTTCCAGGTGCTTGAAAACTTCTGCCATATGTAATTCTTCCACACACACAACCTAAGTCACTAGCGCTCTTTCTGCTTAAAAAAATGATGTATTTTCATTTGGCTAGAATAATTCAAAGATCACCAATTTTTAATAGCCAGAGGACTTGCTGGGCTTGGTGCGCATGCCTGTAATCCCAATAGGAGGGAGGCTGAGGCAGCAGGATCGTTGTGAGTACGAGACCAGCCTGTGCTGCAAAGTAAGCTAAAGGCCAGCCTGAACTGCAGAGTGAGACCCTGTCTCAAAAAGACAGATAAAGAAAAGGACACAAAGAACGCAGAAATGCTGTCATGTCATTGAGTCTGTATGGCTTCCCCCAGTAATCAACACTGTAAATTGTAGTACTAAAAGGAGAATTCAGAAGCTGCAGTGAAAAAAAAACATGCCTTAGTGTCAGCGTTAGCTTCTCTGATGCCAGGAAGCCTCAGCTCCTAATTCAGCTGGCACAGAATTGGAAAAGTAAAATTATTTTGAGTGCACTCCAAATTATACACACTTTGAACCCCACCAAAGCAGTCTGTTTCTATGTTTTGAATTGAATTATATTTGCTCAGTGTTTTATTGTACAGTGCTTAGTCAGATCAGCTTTCTCTCTTTTTGTCTTTTCTCCTTGTCCTCCTCCTCCT
>NW_004524691.1:5907124-5916466 GCF_000260255.1 Octodon degus | reverse complement strand
CTTTAGACCACTGAGCCATCTCACCGGCCCACAAGTTATTTTATTCTTAATATCAACTTATAGCCATTGCCCATATATATGGAAATAATTTTACTTCACAGAAAGCACATTATATCTTATTCTTTTTCCAATTTAATATAAAAATACTTCCCATGTATTATATGTCCTTCATATTCACAGTTTTAAAGACTGATTAATAGGCTAGATAATGTCTTTAAATGGGTGTTGGAGGTTAAAATAAATTATCTTCACCATATCATACTGTAACCCTAGTATGGTGGTGCACTTCTGTAATCCCAGCACTCAGGCAGTGGGATTGCTATGAGTCTGAGACCAGACAGGGATACAGAGCAAGACCTTGTCTCAAGAAGAGAAAAGAAAGAAGACAGACAAACAAAAAAGAAACAAAAAAGAAAGCAGGAAGAGGGCCTCAAATATCATGCCCAAATATTTAAGAACATAATACTTATTGTGCACACTGCTCTTTTTTCTCCAGTTTTCCCGTCATGCCTTACTAAGAGCAGGCTGTGAGAAAGGCACTATTACTGCAGCGGGAGGTCTGGCCTGCCCAGTGCCAACTTTCCCTCCTTCATCTTGCTTCAGCGCCCATTTCTGCCTGCCATAGGGCCTACTTGTGCAGCCTGTCCACAGGTACGGATGCTCACGATGCGAGGCCCAAGTCTGTGGAAGCCACACCTTGAATAGTCATAGATTGGGAACTTAATGTATATGTCTCTTGGTCCATCGCAAAATGAGGATATTTTTAAGACATAAGGAAAAGATTGCACACAGTGATGGGTGATGTCTACGTGAAAGCTGCCCGAAGTGTGCTTGAGATCTTGCCACTACATGCAGATACTGGCCCTGACAAGATGGGCAGCACCCTGACAGGACTGGGGTCTGCCCCTCCTGCACTGCACCTACACCCTCATCTGTCATGCACCTTCATCCCCAATTATGCTCCAGTTTAGTTGTTTTTTTTTTTTAATTGTTTGCTTTATTTTAGCCATTACCAGTGGGAACAAGTTACAGCAGCTAATGTGGAAGTCACTCTCCGTTAACTTTATACTCGACCACAAAATGAGCTTTGTTTTTTTTGTTTTGTTTTGTTTTGTTTTGTTTTGTTTTGTTTTTTAAATGTATTTGGTACAGGGTCTCACTACACAGCTCAGACTGGTAGTGATCCTTCTGTTTTCAGCCTCCCCAGGACTGGGATTACAAGCATGCACTACCATGCCTGGTCTCAGTGGCTGCCTCAGTGCGCCTGGGGGCAGGGCTGGCATGGCCTGTGCTACCGGGACCAAACCCTAGTCCCTGCACTTGCCTAAGTTATCTCACCAGCCCTTGAGCTTTGATTTTTAAGGTCACACTAAACTTTAGTCCCAGAGCTTCGAGGAAAGCCAGTATTTGGGTGCTTTCACTGTTAGTTTCATTTTTCACTAAACTTTCTAACTTGTATGATTTGCCTTTGCCTGATCTTCAGAGAGCCTTCCTTGTACTTTCCCATAATCCTTTACTTTAATAACTGTGTGATCCTGGTTGCTTTACCCGTTACACATAGTCCTTTGATTCTCTAAGACTAAAACTCAAAATTACTTCATAACAGTCCTATTCATGAGCCAGGTAATGTGACTTTCCTGACACTGATACTACACACTTGTCCTGTGTAAGGCCTACACTTTCTCATCAAGTCCTTCCATGCTGTCTGAATACAAAAAGCTGAGAGCCTTTTCTGCTACTTCAACCCATCTTGTGAGTTATGGTTTGTGTCTAGGTGTCCCCTTAAAGCCTCATGCAGTCTTGGGGTGGCTTCTGGAGTTTGTGATTAATTATTGTGGGTGTGGATGCTGCACCTGCCGTGGAGCAGGTGTTCTGCATTTCAGTGTAAAGAAGAAAGAAAAGTCAGCTGCTTGAGCTGCTGCTACTCCTCCCTTTGCTCTTTTGCTCTTTGCCTCCACCATGAACTGCTTCTCTCTGCTATGTGCCACTCTGCCTTGGAGCCAGCTGAGTATGGACTGAAACCTCCAGTAACTGTGAGCTAAATAAACCTTTCCTTCCTTCATTTTGAGTGTTGGGTATTTGTCCCAGCAGAGAGAGAAGAGTAACTAAGACACTGTATCCCTAATCATGCAGTTCCCGTGCAAAAGCCCACACTTGAGAATGGTTCTCACCTGGCCTTAGGTTTTACATTCAGAGCTGGGCCTGCCAAGCTCCCCAGCATACCCACTCAGGGCTTGCAGCCCCAGGTTGCATTGAGCCCCTGTAATGAAACCCACTGTGCTCTGTTCATTAGGAAAGAGATAGGAGACTCCAAGAGCACAGATTTTGTGGGGTGGTTACCCTCACTTTTCTCTGCATCCACCAACACATGTCAGAAGATCCTAAGGTAAGTCTGTAACTTTGGAGAGTGACCTTGGGACACAAGATAAAGGTCCATCATTCATTTCAGTGCCAGGAAAACTTCCTGGAAAACTTCCCTGGGGAAGAATGGCTGGGAATAGCCTCACTTACTTAGCATGCCAGGCTCTGCCAGGGAAAGGCACTATGAGTTGGTCATAGGTTGCAGTCCTAACAATGAAGGGGTGCAGCCTACATTGATTGCTGCTTCAAGGAATCTCAACAATTGCTTCCTCCAGAGTCACAGGCTTAAAGCCATTTAAAAAGAACTGCTTAGAAGCCTAACTATCTTCATTAATAGGCCCTGACAAAGAGCAGATCGGGAGGGGAGGGGACGGGAAGAAAGGGGCGGCTAATGGAAAGCAAAGGCCTTGTGTCTATGTGGAGGGGAAGTGCGCAACCTGCCAAGTAAGCTAGAGATTTGATAACTGAATTAGACAAAAGTCACTGAGCTGGAGTAAATTCTCTGATGGGACCCAAATTCCATTCTTGGGCAAAAATAAGTTCTCTCTCTCTCTCTCTCTCTCTCTCTCACCCCCCTCCAATGAGTAGAAATGGGGTACAGACTTATTAGACCGGATAAGAGCCATTCACCTCTACCTCACTGAGCTGAGACTCCTCCATCAAACCAGAAAACATGAAAGCATAAAATCCCAGATGCCCTGAGCTGAATGGAAATACAGGTTCACAGAGTTTTCTCCTCCTCTTCCTCCTCCTCCTCCTGGCACCTGCCCCTCTGCTTCTATATATTGGAGATGAAGAAAGTGGAAAAAGATCAAGAAGTTTTCCTAACTTAATTTCAGCATTCAAATTAAACACTAAGTTTTCATAACCAACTTTTCCTCCCCAGCACTTTTTCATTTAACAAAACCTTGTCTTAATGAGAAAATTCCTCATGATGGAGAGGCCTACTTTAACAAACCAGTGTCTGCATAATGGAACTGACACATGCTTACATGTAGTGGTTGGATAGCTCGATTTACTCTAATCAGTAACTGTGGCACAGAGCTCCCTAGCAGGAGACCCGCTGGCTGAGAGCCACGTTTGGGCCTACGAGGCTCCCTGTGTGCAAAGCTGAGCTGTTTACCAATGACAAAGGATAGCACAGGCTTGCATATATGTGTGTATTTAAACAAGGCCTTGGATGTGTAGCTTAGGTTGGTCTTGAACCCATGGGAATCCTACCTCAGCCTTCCAAATGCTGGGATTATAGGCATGGGCCACCATACCTGCTTTGTAGAGGTGTATATTCGTATTTGCTTCTACTGAGCAGGAATATATATATATATATATATATATATATATATATATATGAAATTTCTGTTTTAGTTTCTTAATCTAGCAATGATGTCTTGTTCTTGAGAACTGGACACTTCAAGACACTCTTTTACTTATAAAAGATTCCTCAGTAGGTATTTTTTTAAACAATCAATTCTGGTCAAGCTTCAGCATGTTTACATTTTTAACTGTTAAACCAGCTTCTTAGAGTGTGCCTGTGGTTCATCTTGCGTCTGTGTGATATTACATAACCATGACTGAAAGATCTGCTTTGCACTCTGAGGACCATCAGAAGGGAAAGGATCACAGAAAGCACCAGCCTGAGATTGCTTCCAAGAAGATTCTGTAGGCCCCTTCTTTACTTACAAATAGTTTCAAACTAGCTTGATATTTTGTTTTATAACAGAGCTACCCTTTTGTGGATCTTACTCATTAATTTTTGTTAGTATTGAGGTGTTGTCAGCCTTGTTTTAAAGTAATAGTAATTTACAGTTGAGTCAATGATTTGTATTTGGCTTAACAAATGTATATAAAAGAAAAAGATAGAAAGTTAGAAAAAAGAGAAATTTTTTTCTCAAAGTAATTGGGCAATAATTGGAATTCAAATGGAAATACAATGATGGTTATTAAATGTGTGTGTGTGTGTGTGTGTGTGTGTGTGTCTGTGTGTGTGTGTAATAGAGATGGCATGAGGTGTAAATAGCCAAGTTTTTCTGAGGTAAAATTAGTAAGACACAAGACGGTAGAAAATGCTGGTGGAAGTTGCAGAATCATACTGTTCTTGCCTGAAAGAGTAAAACTAAGACATGCGGAAGAAATGGAAAGCAAAAATCTTTATTATCCAATCAATGGTTCTGTGAGCCCAAGGGAGGTAGGTACTGCTTAAGACAAGGAGGAGACAATGTGCAGCATGTAAATGTGAGCTGAAGAAATGTGTAACTCTGTACTTACAAATTTCAGATTTTTTTCAGAAGTTCAAAAATAAGAACTTACATTTTCACCTTTGATTCCAAGGGCTGTAGGTTAAGAGGATATTTTTCGATATTATTCTCCACATCCATGGCCAGCTGGTGACTAGAAAGAGAAAGAATGTCTCAATAAAGATCAGTCTTGGAAGTGAACATTCATAACAATAATACTATTAATCTCAATGTTTTGGACAAGGAAAAATAGATTTACTTTTGTGCATCTGCGTTAATCAAAAGAATCCTAAAAATGGGTGATAGAAAAATTACTATGTGCTAGGAAGAAAACTCCAGGTTTCCTCTTCCTTTTGTTAACTTCTTAACCTCTACCACTGAACTCAGCATTCACAGGTAACACATGAAAATCATTTCCTTCAGAAAAAGAAAAGGGATGCACAATAGCTGATCATTTCAGAAAGAGGTAAAACATAAGGAGATAACATATTGCTACACATTTCATGACACTGGCCAACTAAAAAATTGTAGAGACGTCCCTCATCCTCATGGTGTCACTGTCATGGAGACTTTTGTCTACGTGTTTTTTCCAAGTCCCTGTTATAAATGAAACATGAACTCTCGACAGATGGCCACTGCTCCCAGTGAGCTTCTTGGACTCTTGCGGGGTGCTGCAGTGGTCAAGGGGAAGAAGGCCTCAGACTGAGGGTTGCAGAATGGACAAGAGATGGGTAAGCTGAGAGTGAACGGTAACAGCTATGAAGAAGTGCTATTAGACACTGAGTACAACAGTCAGTATAGGTGAAAAAAATCAAAGGCTATAGTTAGAGACTAATTCAAGCCATTTAGCACAAATGAATGTTAAAAGTGAGATTATAAAAGGAAATAAGTTTGGAAAAACAGAAAAATAACAATTACTGGTTACATAATGTGTACACATCATTTGAGTAGATTTTTTAAAAATTGGTACTGAGGATTGAAGCTAAGAAAACTTTACTAGTGGGCTACGTCCCAACCCTTTCTCTTTTCAATTTTGAGATATAGTCTCACTGAGTTCCTCCAGCTAGCCATAAACTTGTTTTTTGTTTGTTTGTTTGTTTGTTTGGTCTTTTGTTTTTCTTTTTTGTAAAGATTTGTATTTTGGACATTTGGTCCAATTTTCCATAATTTTTTAATTCATTTTAATGATAAAATAGCAATAAAACAGTTTCTGAACAGGTTAGTAGGACAGTTACAATAATAAATACATTGCATATTGTCTTCATAGTAGTTATTCAGAGGACAAGATGCAGATATGATATCTTGTCTAAAAAATATTACTACAAACTTTTCTTCTCACTGAACTAAAAGAAATTGGCTGTATATCTATCCTAATGATCTTGTGTATACATACATATATTTTTTCTCAACAAAATGGCCCTTTATTTATATTCCACTTTTTTGTTTTGTTTTGTCAGAGATGGGTGTTCCATTGCTGTTAGAGAAGCTGTATTTAGAGAAGTCTTTACTGCCTCAACCTTTTGAGTAGCTGGGATTACAGGTATGTTCCAGCATTCCTGGCTTGGTGTAGCTATTTTACACTTATGACTGTATTTAACTTTCCCAGAAAATCCATAAATCAGGGCTGATTTCCCCGACTGTATACCTAAGAAATAAGCAGCTCAGTGAAAGTTGAACCCAATGTACAGAAGAAGCCATTTTGAAACGCACATCCTGCTGCATTCACTGTAAGACACCAGTTGGAAGCTTTTGGGCTCAAGCTCATGATTCTTAATCTCATTAATTTCAGGTTCAGAGGCCATGTATTTTATATCCATTTCAATTCACATGCATGAGATAAGGTATGGGTGTGTGTTTTAAGGAAAAGTTTTAAGAAATATTATGTCCCCAACTATATATAACATAATTTGATTTTTTTTGTTTTGTTTTCAGGGCTTTTTAAAGCCTCCAGTGACATACCACATTGATTTAGCAAACTATCAATGGACTGCGACATTCAGAATGAAAACAATTCGGCAAGAGAATATAGTGAATGGAATGCATAAGAATGGCTTGCAGAGGAGTGAACACAAATAAAGGGAAGCTACTTAGAAGACTGTAAATTACCAAACAATGAGGACCAAGATTGTGATGGCAGTAAAGAAAAACAAAAGGTAAGAAAACAATTGCTGTGGAACTATCTCTTAGAATCAAAAATATACTTTCTACTTCTCTTTAGCAAGGAATAGCCAGCTAGGAGGGAAAGCCAGAAAAATTCCTATGAAGCACTAGGAAGTACCATGAACTCACATAGCTTTGAGGTTGCCCCCTCAGCCTGATTGTTAAGAGGAAAGAAAAATTCACTGCCTACTTTGGGCCCTCTATATTCATAGTTCATTGTTAATTCTTCATTATTTTCTTGTTCCAAAAATGTAACATCATCCCCTATGTTCCAGTGATGACACAAAGCATTAGGGATAAAATGGTAAGAACAATGCACCCGGCCTGTTCTTTCAGTCTGACAATGTGGATGGACAACAAACAGGAAACAGCAGTGTGATGAGTGTTATCAGTGAGGGAGGCTCATGGGAGCCTATCCATCCAGGGCAGGTGGATATAGGTATCTCGTTTTTATTACTCTGTGGTCTTGTAGGCCCAAAACCTTATAATAAGGGTACCATATGATTTTGTTAATTAAACATACTCTTAATTACACATCAGCAAATTGGGTAATAGGGATATATGTGAATGTGTTGCAGGGTCAGTACCTATGCAATTACAAAGGTAATATTTTCACAAAGAGAAAAAAGTTATATTAGAGAATTTACTCATTTGGAGATATAATTTATACAAGAATCTATAAACAGCAAATATCTATTGGTCTAATTTGGCTAGCACTGGTCCATTCCATCAATAATTGCCTGTGGTTAATAAAGTGATTAAAAATCAGTAGAATGTCTTATTTGCAAGCACACATTTCCTACCAGAGATGAAGCATGATTCTGTAATTTAAAAAAATAGCAGTGAGCCGGAGGTCATACTTAAGTTAATAAATGATTATCATAAACAACAGAGTCATCAGCAGCTTTCTAATTGATGAGAAGCCTCCTTACCAATCGCTCTTCTCTTTTTGGGCACATGCCAAGCTTTACTGAGTGTGTGTGTGTGTGTGTGTGTGTGTGTGTGTGTGTGTGTGTGGTTATTTCAATGTCCTCGAGTGACCCTTCATATGGTGTCCAATAGTGTGGAGTTGGAGCGTCCCCTCCCTTCACACTATCTACCACAAAACCCTGTTGAACATTCAGAATAAGTGTAATGTTCCAAAGGGGAATAACCGATCAACTGCTATGACACTGCTATCACTTAACTTATGGTCACTTCGAGTAGCTGAGATGATTTACATCAGTGCCTAAGTCAGCTACAGCTATAATGAAATGCCTGATCTGCTCACTGAAAGTACACCAATTTTTCAATCAAAACTGACCCCTTTCAAGGACACAGTCCTGCAGGGAAGTAGACAAAGAAAATCTCCAGAAATCTACGCCAGTGGGCATAGTGGCTAGGGCTGGTGGCCCCTGCTTATTTCTTCTCTGTTCTCTATTACCATGAAGGGGAAGGTCTCTCTATATACCTGAATGTTTTGACAGGAGTGAATTCCCATATCTAGAATTCCTCAACTATGACTGGAAAAAATAAGCACAAAAAACAGACCAGTCATTTCCACAAGCTTTTAACTTTCTCGAGTCTCTGTATAATGAAGGGAGAAGGGCAGGCAGGTAGAGGCAGAAGCCTATATATATGCCATTAATTTTCACTTATCTTCCTTACAGCAGACTTCTGGCAAAGATGCATATGGGTAGTAATGAGAGGTTTAATATAGAGTTCTGGTCAATTAGCAAGAAAAAAAAACCTTTTGGATTTCATTTCCTACATTAAAATCAATAATGAAAAACTGACATAGCTGGGACTAATAAATAAATAGGCTGAACATCACCGAGATAGTATGTCCTCAGAGGATTGAGCTTCATGAGGAGATTATTGACTAACTGACAGAAATCTAGACTGCATCCACACCACTGTTTTAGGCCCAGGTCCTCTTTACAAGCACCTGAAGGGAGCTCTGAAGAAACACTGGTTCCGGGGCTGCTCCCCAGAATTCACATTCATTTTGTCTGGGGTGAGGCTTAAACCAAAGCATTTTTTATTAAGCTCCATAAATGATTCTAAGTGCAGTCAGAGTGAAGAACCACTGGTCTGAGCATGATGTCCTTCTATGCAATACATGAGTATGCACAGAAGAAAAATCTTTCTGGTAGCAGGTAAAAACTCTGCAGCTATTATTATTTGCAGATAGCTGGTGAGAAGAGTGATTGGAAAGAACTGGACTCGTTTTTCTTCTTTTAATTTAAATTCCATTTACCTTAAAAAATAAATTTATGTCTACATAAAAACATTATACATACTAATGGGGTAATATATGGTGTATCAATATTTATACACTGGGTAATATTTCAATCAAGTTAAATATAACTATCTCATTTATCACTTTTGTGTGATGAACACTTTTGATACATCTTCCTCTAGCCTTTTTGAATGTGCTTTATTTACTGCTATCCGCAATCACTTTGCTGTGCAAACGCACACTAGAACTTCTTGCTCCTAACTGTAATTGGAGGGGCTGGTGAGATGGCTCAGTGGTCTAAAGCACCTACTTAGAACAAGCTTAGCAAAGCACAGGGACCGCGGTTCAATCCCCCAGCACCACATG
>NW_004524691.1:5894189-5899734 GCF_000260255.1 Octodon degus | reverse complement strand
ACTTAAACGGTTTTGCAAGCTTGTGATTGAGATTTTAATTTCCTCTATATCTCTTTGACTCTGCTTCATGTGATCTATTTCTTTCCTGTATTGCTCATTTAAGGATTCCGTCATTTTTCTAATCTCCTCTACTTTTTTTATCAATGTCTTCTTTAGAAGCAGTTATAAATTCTTTATAAATACTCAATAAGTGATAGCTGTGCTTTTCTTCCCTTATATTGCAAATGCATGTCTATTATTCCGTCTAAGTTTATGCTAGTATTTAGAAACCCTAAAGATCATGAGCTAAGCTCATGGCAAATCGACCTCTAAGTATTTACCCACAAACTGAAATCAGGCTCTATTTCTCATCTCTTCTAATCCAGATGTAGCACATATCTTGAACACAACTGGTTGACCTAGGCTGTACTGAGTGAAGAGTTGTTTTCTTTTGATGTATATAAAATACATAATATAGTTAAAGTATACAAATAAAACTTCCTTTAAAAATATTTTTATTGTATCATCAGCCTATCCAACCAACCTTCAGCCTCACCTGGGCATTCCCACTTTAAAACTCAAGTGGAAGGCACTCCTGTACTTTTATCTCTTTCTCCCTGTTTTTTAAAGCTCTTTCATTTTGCTGTTTATTTTGAATGTCTGTTCTATTAGTTTGGAATTAATCTTGCACTTTTTGCAATTTTTATGCTTCCCTGTATAAATATTCCTGTTTAAAAGCCAAATAGGACAGGGTTAATTTTCAAGCCTTCAAGTATTCAAGCCTTGGGAAACATCTAAGTGTCCTATTAATCTATTAATCAGTAGAACTTGGGTGTCATCACTTAATTCGGCCTAAGCCTGTCTAACTGTTTTAAATGAGCCATGTTTCTTGGCTCTGATACTAAAGATTTTGTAAGAAACTGCTGCATGTACTTAATCACTTTTGCCTTCCAACGTATTCTTTGTGAGCTGGTCTACCAGCTGGTCTAGAAACTCACTTAACTTCTTAGTACTTTTACTTACTTTTCAAGCAAGTATTTCCCATCATTAACTTGTTCTAATGGATTCTGCAATCTTTGCAGTTCTTCCTATAAAAAAAGAAAAGAAATATCTTACAAGTTGAAATCATGTACTTCTGATATTACTTGAGGGTAATGGTTAGCAAAGTCAAGATTACACACCATGAAAAGGTCTGCAGTTTGCAATTTAACTACATAATATGGTTAAAGCATACAAATAAAATATACAAATAAAGCATCCTTTAGAATGCTCTCATTGTATCACAGGCCTATCCAAACTTCAGGTCTCAAATGGGATGTTATACATTTAAACACACAATATAATTTAATCCTTGATTTAACTGAAATATAATACATCACTTAAACTGTGTTTTTATCATACTTAAAGATAATGCTTCCTACTATTTTTCTAGCGTGCAGATATCATATCCTCTTTCCAAATCTCCTGTCAACAGTATTGTTTGCTGCTTGCTAGATAAGACACTGATTAATGTATTCTAGGCTTGGTCATTTTGCAGCCATCCTCTCTTGGTAACTTCTTCCCTCTAGTCCTTGTACACACACACACACACACACACACACACACACACACACCCCTCCTCTGCATTTCTTTCAGGCATCTCTCTTTAGGTCTCCACGATCTTATTTTTCTGACCATAAGAATGTGATAGAAGTTGGCTCATTGTCCCAGTGAGACTGCTGGTCCAAAAGCTTATCGATCACAGAAGAGTCAAAGGCTTACAGAACTCTGTTCCTGGGAGAAACACTGTCTCCTGAAGCCGCACTACTTTCCTCAGCACTAGAAACTGCTAAAGTAGCCAAGCCCAATAGGAAGCCACAGTTGGAGCTACAGTCATACTATTTAGGGGGAATGCTTCCAGGATCCCTGTGGATACAGAAACCCATGGATGCTCAAGTCCCTTCTCTAAAACGGTACAGTTTTGCATACACCCTGCACACCTCCTCCCACATACTCTCATCCTCTGAGTCATGGTCTTTTTTCCTTCATACTAAACTGTACTTTCCAGAACTTAACCCAATCATGCCCTTCTCCTCATTCCCTCCAGCTTTCCCATAAGGCTTTTCACAACTAACAGTCTGTGGTCAGCAATCTTTTCTCTCTCTTCGACTACTTTAAACACTCCCTTAATTACTTCGTCCTGGCTGACTTGTGTCTTACTGCTCTGTAGACAGCTAATTTTTTTGTAGATCAAGAAGATGGAGGAAATGTTTAGAAAAGTGTTGCAGAGTTGTACTCACTATAGGATACAGAGAATTTTCTGATGATAAATCTGGTCAAATCACTGAGTTCACCTTCTTCCCTGTGCTCCTCTTAGGAGGGAGCCAAGTGTTTTCCACATGCTATAGACCATGCAGTCTAGAAGACAATGGGGCTTTTTCAGCTCTTTGTGGCTGCTTCCTGACCCTCCCCATTAACTAAAGCAATCTCATTTCCCCTGCAAACATGCCAGCCCTTTGTCCTGCGCCTCTCCTCTTCCCTGCTCTTATGTAGCCTTCTGTCTCTGAGCAACTGCATTCTCCTGTCCAGTCTCCTGTTCATGGGCATTCTAACTGCTTCCCAATATTGCTGAGTATGGATAAAGCTAGATGGATATTTTTATGTACATCTCTTTGCAGATGTATATTTTCATTTCTTTTTAGCACATATTTAGGAGTAAACATGAGGTACCATGATACAGGTATTTATTTAATGTTTTAAGAAAATTTTTAAATTTCTTAAATTTTTATGTACATTTCTTTGCAGGTGTATATTTTCATTTCTTTTTAGAACATATTTAGGGGTAAACATCAGGTAGCATAATACAGATATTTATTTAATGTTTTAATAAATTCCCAAAGTTTTCTAAACTTGTACCATTTAGTATTTCAATTAGCCATGTACATGAAATATTGTCCTGATTTGCCAACATTTGATATTGTCAGTCTTCTCAGGTTTAATCATCCTAATGGATATATGGCATCTTAATCCGATGTTAGTGTACACCTTAATGTACACTAATTAATGATATTAAATATGTTTTTATTTGCTTTTAATTGGGTTATGGGTCTTTTGTTTATTGGGTGGGAGAAGCTATTCATATATTTCAGAATAAAACTTCTTTGTCTAATAAGTACACTGGTAACATTTTGTCCATGTCATTATTTTTTGATAAGCAAGAGTTTTCTATTCAAATGCAATAGAATTACTTACTTTATTTTTGTTATTTAGTATTTTAAATATCTTAAGAAACATTTGCCTAATCCTAAAGTTGTAAAGATAGTTTTCTATATGTTCTTCTAGAAATTCAACAGCTAATTTAAATGTACAGTAAATCTTTGATCAATCTTGAATTAATTTTTGTTTATTATGGATAGCGGTGTTTGGGGTCCATTTTTCTCTTCATATGAACATTCACACAAGTCTACTGAATGGACCTTCTATAAAAAAAAAAACTATTAATTTTTCTGGTACAAAGAAACTGCCAGGCATGGTGGCATATGCTTCTAACCCCAGAACTAGGGAAGTTGAGGCAGAAAGATTGCTGAGAGTTCAAGTTCAGCCTGCACTGCAAAGTGAGTTCAAGGTCAGCTTGAACTGCACAGTGAAGAACTGTCTCAAAAAAAGACAAACAAAGTGAACAAAAAACAGATTCAGCTGGCATGTGGCTTTTGACCATGCTTCTCTACCCTTCCTGCCTGAGCTACAACGATGAGATAGAGAGAGCAGAAGCCATTGCACACACAGGGAGGAAAACCTCACATTAGCGATAGTAAAATAGGAGACTAACGGGGACTTAGGGGGCTGGAGATGTAGCTCATGGACAGACCGCCTGCCTAGCATGTGCAAGGTCCCAGGTTTGATATCCAAAATTGCGAAAAAAAAATTAATACTAAAGAACTAAATATAAGCAGGTAACTGAGATCCAGGTGAAAATATGGGGCTCCTGCCTCGCCTGTGCTTCGCCAACGCTTGCACGTGTTTCTGTGGAAGGCCAGTCTGCTCATCATGGATACACAAATAGAGACAAGTGATACACTTTTCTGTTTATAACTCTGCAGTGATTTTGGAATAAAATACAAAACTGTCAACCATAGTCTGCAGAGCCCTAGGTAATACAAACCCTGCCTGTCTCCATGACGTCCTCCCTCACTGATCCCCATCCGCAAAACGGTCCCCTCCTGCCATAGTCCTGCTTTGCATTTCACAAGCAGCAGTGCTTGCTTCCTCCCCAGATCACATATCCTTGCTGCATCTTCTGTACAGAACACACCTGCTCATTTCCTCACCTAGCTTCTTCCTCACTCACGTAGGGGTCTGCTTCTGAAAGAAACCATTCTTCAAAAAAAAAAAAAAGTTTTTGGTTGTTACAGGGTCTCACTACACAGCTCAGATGCATGGTGATCCTCCTGCTCTCAGCCTCCCCAGTGCTGGGATGACAGGGTTGCGCCCCCATGCCTGGACTCTGACCAGCTCCGTGCACCTGAATTTGAGGCTGCTGCAGCATATGGTGAAGGGATTGAACAGCAGTCCCTTAACTTGCCTCAGCTGCCTAAGCAGGCTCTTCAGTCTGTTGAGCTATCTCACCAGCCCAAGAAACCATTCTTCACTAAACTCAATAAGATGTTACTCATGTCCTGCTGTATGTCCACCATGCTCTATGTTTTATTCCTTTCTTTGTGACTTTATCATTCCTTAGTATAAAGGTTGGTGCTAAGTTATTATTTGCCACCCATTAAACTCCCTAGGCGCAACTTTTATTTTAAGGATTTTATGTTAAAGAGAATAAAAAGACAATATAGAATTTCAAAACAAGATGATAGGAAATTAGCAATGGTACTGAATATTGCTATCTTCAAAGTAGTTGCTCAGATTATCAGATACAGGCATATAAGATTGATCAAGCAATATAAATATGGTTCCTCTATTTATATATTTTGTTATTTTCAATGAACTAATATAAATTAGTAGCACAATTGTCTTAGCTATCATGTGTGTCTGTGAGTATATATATTATATAAGTATATATGTGTATATATAAATTCATGTATCTATTTATAGATAGATAAGTGGATATGGATATTTTTTTTTCTTCTTTCTTCCTTTCCCCTGTCACAGTTGCTCTTTCCTTTTGAGAAGTTTATTCCCTCTCACAATATCTCTCATGCCCTTTGGAGCTTATTTACTCTTTCCATTTCTTACACTATGGTATTTTTATATAATGGAGTATCAGTCACCTACAAAGAATATGAACTCAAGGCTTTTATAGGTAAATGGAAGCAATGAGAGACCTAAGTCACCAGTGAAATCAATCTGACTCTCATGTGTGGAGAGCACACTGTCTCCCTGGTGTAGACTGAGGTTTGCATCACACTCATCTATCCCTATAATCTCAGCTCCTAGAACACTACCTAACTCATCGGAATTGCTCAGGCAATGTTCATCACTCAATTGTTAGAATCTGAAGGAAAATTTAGGATTTTTTTTCCTTTTGATTTTGAAGTATGAAGAACTCAAACTGTGATAAAAGTGTTTACTGCTGCAAGAA
>NW_004524691.1:5892670-5894089 GCF_000260255.1 Octodon degus | reverse complement strand
GGGCTGAGCTGGCCACACACACACAAATAAATAATTAAAATTAAAACCTCTAACTGTAATTGGAACCCACTGATCACCCATCCCCACCCTACTCACTACTGGCTCCCTGACTTCTAGCGACTTTCATTCTACTTTCAGCTTCTATGAGATTAATTATTTTCTGTACATCACTGTATGAACGAGTTCATACAGAATATATCTTTCTGTGTCTGGCTTGTCCTATTTAATGAAACATACACTCCATGTTATGGCAAATGACAGGATTTCAGTCCTTTTTGTGACTGAGCAGCTTTCCATTGTATGCATGTATCACATTTCTTTATCTATTCATCAGCATTTTGATTTATTCCATTTCTTGGTCATTGTTAATAGTACTACAATGAACACAGAAGTCTGGATGTCTCTAACATATTTACCTTCTTTGCTTTGAATATATCCAGGAGTGGGGGTGCTGCATCATGTGATTGTTTTAGTTTTAATTTTTGAAGAACCTCTATAATGTTTTCCATAATAGCTGAACTATTTTTTTATTCTTATTAATGAGAATAGGGATAACAAGGGTAAATGGCATCCTTAGGTTATCCAGAAACTTTGTTTGATCAAAGAGTAGGACCTGCCTTTCTAGGATGTTGTCTGGTCCAAACATACACCCAGATGGGAAAGGAAGAGACCCAGCCTTGAGCGTACCATGCCACTAGGGCTGTCTCATTTGATGCCCTCAAGAAGACTACCAAATCTGCTCTTCCTAGGTTAGGAATCCAGCCAACAAGGTGGTTAAATAACTTGTCAAAGCTTCCAGAACTAGAGACAGGCAGAAAGAGGAATCAACCCAAGGGCTCCCATTCCACAAATGCCGTAACAACATTGAAGCTTTCCTTTACATTCCTCCTGGACACTCATAGTTCCTGTCAGCCTACTCATTAACAGAAAAGTCCATTCTGTTGTGTGATGGCCTGAAGTTCTATAAAAGCTATGGCTCTCCTGAGCTACAGAGGTGCTCCTCATATAGCCTAGTCACTGATCCTTGTTCTGCTTCTTAGAATAAAAACAGGTTAGTTTCTTATTCTTTTTTTTTTTTAACCAGGAATTGAACTCAGGGCCTTGCTCTTGCCAGCCAGGTGCTTATCCTACTGAGCTATCTCTCCAGCCCCTCATTTGAATGTTTAAAACAGCAACTTTGATTGTTTAGAGACTTTTTCTCCAAGTGATACATCCTCAGCTGTTCGCAGGAGTTTCACACAGTCCTAGACCGCTCAGTCTTCATTCACTTTCCTCTTTGGCCCCATAATATCTTTGATCTGCAACTTTCAGGGATGTCCATGTGTTTTTCAAATGCAGTGTCCATTGGTACAGAGTTTCTGGGACTTTGCCAAGCATAGAGAACAAGGGCTCTGCAGGGAGCCAAACCTGGGCTTGATC
>NW_004524691.1:5880388-5883030 GCF_000260255.1 Octodon degus | reverse complement strand
ACTTTTTGGTTTTGTGAGCCAAAGATTTTCTCTTTTGTTTAAAGCATCCTTATGGCCAGCCAAAAAAAGTGCCTTCAAGCAGGCTTAGGGGCTGAGAGTTCGATCCCTGCGCCTTCTGTGCAGCCCCACACCCGGGGCGCGCTGAGACAGCAATTGAGACTGGGCGTGGTGGCACACACCTGTAATCCCAGCTGTTGGGAGGCTGTACACAGGCAGATCACTTGAAATGCAATCTAGTAGTGAGACCCTGAACACCCTTCCCTAAAATACATACATACATAAATAACTAAATAAATAAAGCATCCTTAGTTTAATTTTCTGGTTGCTTTGACTGATTAAAGGATTCCTAGCTGAGAAGTGAATGTGACTCATAATTTAGGCTTACTGAATATAGTACAAAATCCTCATAAGCCATGTTTGCATGCTTTGTTCCTAAAAAGGTATTTTAAGATGTCTTAATCCAATCATTAATGCATAAAGGTAGCCATGGTCTTTAATGCATTTTTTTATTTAAGAGTACTGGTTTTATGTCAAACAAATCTCGTATGAAGAACATTTCTGTATCCTCCAGAGTACTGCTATCGAAGATATGTTCCATCATGCCGCTGCACCTTACCTATAAATAATACAATATAATACATTTTAGAATTGAGCCATAAGAGACATTTTCTTTTTTGATACACTAGTGTACTTCTTTTCATCAATAATAACAACTCATAAGTCTTACACATTTATTTTTGTCTTGCTTGGCAGAAGTTTAAGCTAAATTAAATATTTCACTGCCATAGCTGTTTTTCCAGACTGTTAGTACAATTTTCTCCTTTTTTCCTGCATGATATGTGGATATTTTTATTTTTTATTTAACTTACTTTAAAACATGCACTTTTTGAACTGTAAGTGGAAACAAACACCAGTAGGGAAAATGTATGTGATAAATAGAACATAATTTCCAGTCTTATATATTACGTTTTACTTCTAAAGTAAAATTTCTTTGCCCTAAAACTGTTTCCTTATTCTGGAAGTCTTCTTATCTATCGCATCCCCCTTTCTGCATCCTTTCTACCCAGCTCACTGTATATCATCCTACCTATTCGACCTCCAATGGCATACTTGATGAATCTGAGCTATATAAAATGTCCAAGTTAAAGCCACTTTATAGAGAAAATATTTTTTTAATAAAAAAAAAAAACACCTTAGTTACTCCTGAAAACCAGAAGTGAATTTGTAGGTAGTAAATGTCTTTCCTACCTACTGCTTTACGGTTAAGGCACTCAGTGACCCAAGTCTTCGTGTTAAAGCACTAATGATAGATCTGAATGTAATGCAAGGGCATTCAGTCCTTGGTAGTGTTACCTTCTCCTTTATGGTGTGCCTGTGGTGTCTTTCTTCCCTGGAATATGGGAGCAGGAAGGAAAGGATTTTGCATTCTAAATCCTTCAGCCACTCTCTGCTTCACTCTCTCTTGCTGGGAGCTTGCTGGGTGGGGAGGACTTGGTGCAGTACTTTATTTAATCTGAATATCCACGTTCTAGGAAATCATATTAAACATAAGGTCAATGACTAACAAGAGCTGTCTGAACAGCTGCTCTGCTGACAATTTGGAGGATTGATTTCGTCATTTGGTTACTTAAGCTAACTATACAAAACACTTCAATTCAATTGGCCTGGAAGTTCCAAGCATGTCCTCATTTTCTCAGAGATGGATAAGGAATTCAGCATGCTCAATCTATCTTTACTGACCATTTCATCATTAAGAAAATTTTGTTTTAGGGTCGGCCAAATAGTTTAGCAGATTAACACACCTGCAAGCAGGCGAAGGGACGGGGGTTCAATCCCTAGGCCTGCCATGCCGGCCCCGCCCCTGGGGGTACATTGAGACAGCAACTGAGACAGGGTGTGGTGGTGTGCGCCTGTAATCCTAGCTCTTGGGAGGCTGTAAACAAGCAGATCACTATAACTCCTATCTAATAGTGAAACCTGTAACACCCACCCTGTAGACACTTCCCTAAAATAAAAAAAAATAAAGAAAAGGGAAAAAAATGTTTTAATGTATCATTTCAAGCATATGCAAGCAAATTGGTTTCTTCCATCATTAGTTTTTCCCACTAGCTCTATTTGTCTATGAGTCTAGATCTGCAACACCACTTTTCTTCTGAAACCATCAATAGCTCCCTGCTGCTGCCAGGATGGGTTCCACACTCCTCAGCCAAGTCCTGTGCAGGAAGATCCGGTCTGCCTCACCCTAGTGCACCTCTGTGACTCCTGCCCTGCTCTCCATAAGTCTGATGCAATGAAGTGCCCCACATTTCCAGGCTCCCTTACTGGCTGTTCAGTGACAGTGCTGTCTCTTCTGCTCACCGCCTTGTTCTTCAGGAAGACCCTGACATGCCCTTTATCCACACAAGTGCTCTTCAACCCAATCAAAAGCTTGGAAAACCTACCTGCTGCCTCAGCGATCTGCAGTGATCCCAAATTTGCCATTTCCTCTACCTGCTTCCCCTACCAAGACCTGGGAGGTCAAGGATGTTCAACTTATCCACCAATCAAATGAAGTACTTAAGGAATCCTTAATAGACATCCGTTGAATAAATGAATTGAATGTGCCATTCTGACTAAGATGAAAAAAAAAAAAAAAAAAAAAA